>NC_137922.1:38753143-38888143 GCF_963457725.1 Sprattus sprattus | reverse complement strand
CAACACAAATGTGCAGTGCAAATTCGCTTAGCGGTGCATAATGAAAGAAATAATGAGAATGAAAAAGAAATAATGAAACTAAAAACAGCATTGGAAAATATATGAAAAGACAGAATAATGTATTTCTATATAGTAGAATATACGTACCTACGATATGATGTTTTATTGTATCATATTTGATACATCAGGCCTTTATGGTCTTGTCGTAGCATAAAAATCAAGGTCAAATGTCGCAACATTTTTCTATTTATCTATATATCAAGTTTTGTGGAGTAAATAATTCATGTGGTTTTTTTTTCAAACATGAACCTTTTTACAGCTTTTTTATTTTGTCATGTCGTTTTTTTTTTTTTTGCCTGTCACAGCACTCCCCAGTGGTAAAATTAGGCAAGATTTTTGCATCACCTAAAAAAATATATATAACTCTTTGATAATAGAAGGATCCCTTCCAGATGTAGTGCAAAAATGATCATTTGATCACTGGGGGCTAAGCAAAAATAAATTGCCTGCAACAAGGTGAAATAAAAAGGTTTTGTAAAAAGGTTCCTGTTTGAAAAAAAAAAAGAACCAGCCCAGATGAAATATTCTGAAATGTTCCAAATGCAATAAACAATATTGCTTTTGTTTGTGATCAATAAATTGCCATGAAGGCCTGATGTATCAAAAAAAATCGACTATGTCTAACACTGGGTATGTCAGTCTTTACAGTGTTAAATTACATGAGTGTTTAAATATATATTATTCCGTCTTTTTATATATTTATCAATACATGAATATTGTTCATTATCTTACTTTATGCGATGGTCAAATGACGTACCACTATGTGGAGCGTCTAAATAACCTTTGCAAACACACAGAGCATCGCCACTCAGACACACCACTCTGCAATAATTTAGAAATATGAACATGTCATGTGACCACAGGGCTCCAAGATAAGGCTGTGGTAGGATGTCCACATGATATGACCCATACATAAATACACCAAGACAGGGTGTCTATGTTAAACCAGCATCTCAGCACTCAAGAGTTCACACACAGAAGAGCAAGTCAACTTTGTTGTTGCAGGCAAGGGATCACCATAGTACAGAGATCTCCAAAGGTAGGTACTTAATCTGGCAAATGTGGGCTCAGAGCAGAAAATATAATTTAATTTACTGGTCTGAACATGTATATTCTCATGTTGAACTGAAATGTTTTGTGAAAAGCAATTTTACATACAGTACATAATGTGGTTGGTTAGTTTTTGTTGCTTTGTGTTTTATTTGTGTGACTGTGCATATTCTTTGACATCTGATGTCACTGTGGCAAATGTCATGTTTATATGTGTTTTACCTTTGCTTTGTATATGCTGTACAGTTGTTTGCGTTTTGCTGTTGTGCATTGTAAGACCTTCTTTACTGAGCTGACTTGTTTACTTACCTTTGAGTAAGAATGTTAATAATATGTCAAGCACATCTTAATAACTTTATAACTTTATAATCTAATACCAACAAAAATGCGCAGTGCAAATGTGCATAAGGTGCGTAATATGACCACCACATAAAGTGAGAGCATGAAAAAGAATTAGAGGACCCTAAAAAACAGCATTCAAAAATGTATAAAAAGACATAATAAAATATTTCTACATAGTTGAAATGTTTACTGGAGTTTTTGACAAACTACAATAAAATAAAACACGTGGAGTGTCTAGTTAACCTTCACAAACACACACAGCATCACCACTCAGACACTTTGCAAAACTTAAGAGATATGGAGATGTCATGTGACCACAGGGCTCTAATATAAGACTGTGGTAGAATGACCACCAGATATGCGCGCCCTGTTATGACTGGTACATAAATACACCAAGACAGGGTGTGTATGTTTAAGAGATGGTTAAACCAGCATCTCAGCACTCAAGAGTTCACACACAGAAGAGCAAGTCAACTTTGTGGTTGCAGGCAAGGTACAGTAGTATTACCATAGTACAGAGATCTCCAAAGCTACTTATTCTCGCAAATGTGGGCTCAAAGCAGAAAATATAACTTGATTTAGTGAAATGAAATGTTTTGTGAAAAGCAATTTACATACAGCATGTTGTTGGTAAATTTGTGTTGCTATGTATTACATTTGTCTGCACATTCTTTTACATCTGATGTCACTGTGGCAAATGTCATGTTCACATGTCTGAACCTTTGCTGTGTATATGCTGTATTTTTGTTGTTGTGCATTGCAAGACCTTCTTCGCTAAGCTGACTTGTTTACTTACCTTTGAGTAAGCATATCTTTGCATTTTCTTGAATATCCAATCCATGCAGTGGTTATGTGAATGTACAAGGAGAAACTGGTGTATACTGAAGTAGGTTGTGTAAAGAAAAGATTGCAGTGAAGTATATTTTCAAGGTTTCATCAAAACCTTGTAGAAGACGTATCAACAGAAGGTTATGTGTTACTGTGCAGGGTGCAGAGGGACGGGAGGACATGGATCTCCTTCCTTTCGGTCTTCTACTGTCAGCTTCGATTTTCACCTGTCAGCTCTGGGCTCAGGCACCAGCAGGTACAGCAGCCCTAGAACACAGCTTCATGATTTTTTCATAACCATTAAATCAACTTATTTATCAGAGTATGTGTCCTATATATCAGAGAGGACATGCGCTGAATGGAATCACTTTTATTCATTTGGACATGGTATATATTTCATTTTATATGTAGGAGTGTGAGAAATATTCATATTTCTCTTTTTGTGTGATAGTATCATGTTGCTATTCAAAAAGAAGATACTCCCCCCCCCCCCCCCCCCTCTCTGTGTGTGTGTGTGTGTGTGTGTGTGTGTGTGTGTGTGTGTGTGCGTGCGTGCGTGCGTGCGTGCGTGCGTGCGTGCGGTTGGCGTGCGTGTGTGTATGTGTGTGCAATTTACTGTAGGTGTGAGCTTTGGACTAGAGTGTCTAAATGACTTCTTCTTCACAATAACATGTTCCTTAAATGGAACCAACATTGAACATAGCATCAATACCACTGATATGAACAGTAATATGAAGACATGGCTGCAAGCTCAAGACTTGGAGGGGTGAGCTGTATATGTAAAGCACATGTACATGCATAGCCGAAGGACTTTCAAATATCCTATTTATTTTTAATAACATTTTGGATGTCTGCCTCGAACGCGCACACACACTTTGTACACAAAAAAAAATACATTTGAGCTAAATCCCCTTTATCAGCTGTGCAAGAGCAGTGCCATTTTTTGATAATTACTTTTGCTCACATAGTTAATCAAATGTCTTTTATGTCTGAAGAATTGTTGGTTTACTGCCTTGATGTACAGTATATCTGGTCCTGAAAACATTTGGTCTGAACCTTGCCAGTCACCTGTACCATCTGAGGCCATTTTTTTGTTTGTCTTTATTTGTATTTGAATGTTTTATTCTTCTTAAGGGAAAAATCTTCTTGTGAGCTGACGAGAGGAGTAGACTCCTGGGGGTGTGCACTGTATACATTTGTGCCTGGTGGCTTCTCATTTACCGATGAAGACCGATACCAGATCTCACTCTTCACCAGTCTCCATGGCAACAACAGCTCTGTGGTGCTGCAGCCAAAGTACTGGCCAAGGAATCACAGTGAGGAATCACATAGAAACAACACATACATGCAATCCACTCACTTGTGCTCACCCCTTAAACACTAACGTCTAAGAATACTGTTGCTCAGCAAGTGAACTAAAATCTAAAAAAGCTACGACTCAAACTCATTAATACACACATACTCACACTCAGTAAGATGAAAAGGCATGGTTTGACAGCAGCTTTCTCTCTCCAGTTAAACCCATCCCTCCCAAGAACCTCTCCATGCAGTGGGTAGGGGAAGATGCCGTGTTCTGCTGGCAGAGTGGGTATGAACCACGGAGCAGCGTGTATGAGGAGCATGTTCGTCTCATCCCTTACCTGAAGTATCAGCTCCTCCTGGTGACAACACAGGGCCGCAGGGTAAAGCACATAAACACATCTCTCTGTACCGGAACGAAAAAGAGCTAAGTTGGACCCTATTTAGATATATAATCAGTCTGCCTCATACATACACATAGATGCAGGATTGATGTGAGATGCAACATACTGTTGATTGGATCAAACACCAGCAATGTTAAGATTGCCTTTCTCTAATATTTTGATGTGAGGGGAATGTATGTATGTACATTATCATCTGTGTTTTGTTGTGACTGTGGAAATAGGAAAAAATCTTCACAACGAACAGAAACCTTTCAGTAGCCATGTCAGTCTTCTCTCCTGGCTCTGAGTACTTGGCAACAGTGCGATCGCAGCCCAATCAGATCCACTATAAGGGAGTGTGGAGCCAATGGGCACCCATCCTCCACTGGAGAACAGCCAATCGTAGGTTTAAATTAGGCTCTCTATCAAAATATGATACAGTTCAGATTGAATTCATCTTCATAGCACAAAATATGTATAATACAGGTCCCCGAAATATATGTGTGTTTGATTTCTGTATGAAGACCAGGATACATCTCTGCCGACTGGTTCAGTGATCTCCATTTGCCTGTTTCTCACACTGTTCCTAATCAGCTATGTCCTACTGGTCAGGTCAGCTCCCAGCTCCCTGTGTTTATACCCTTGGTGCTCACTATTTCACTGTGTATACCATCAAATGTGTTAATTGTGTATGATTACAGTTGAAATATATATTTTGCAGTTGGAAGGCCAATTTTATATTTACAGTGTACAAACATGGTGTGATGACATGTGCATCTTTTTTAAGTGTTTGTTTTTCTATGTGTAGGTTTATATGTGTGTGTGTGTGTGTGTGTGTATTTATATATATATATATTTTTATAGGTGGAAAAACCATGCTGAGATCCCACACCCAGTCATTTATGTCACTGACTGTGGAGACTTTCCTGTGAGATTCCACCTTCGCTTCACCTCAGTGACACAACAGCCCGTCCTATTTGCCATATTTCATGTTTATGTTTAAGTTGGTGATCATCACCTGTGTGAATGACATTGTTTATGATGTGTCTGTATGAACAGGGACATGCGTGCATGGTGGCGATTCCATTACACGAGGAGTCTTTGAAGATCGACACAGTAACGCTGCAATCCATCAAGGCAGGCATCAACCCATACGAACAACTGTTGGTTACCATTGGCAACAAGGACCAACTGAACAGCTTCACAGGCAATGCAGGCTGTGTGCTGCTTGACTCCATGGCAACACAGATAGACACACTGCACTGCAGTGAGGACTACAGCATCCTCACTACTTTAACACCATAAAGGACATGTTTGGGTAGCAGTATTCTCAACCACCTCCTCATACACCCCCTTAAAAACAACTATCTCCTTTCCTCATATTAACAAAATAAAGTAGCCTCTACCTCTGCCCATGAATGCGTACACATTTTTGAATTATTATATTTCAGCCATTAAAGCCAATCAAGGCCACATATATGCTACGCAATGGCTACCTGCCCATCACCGTTATTTACCTGAAGTACATACAGATTCAAGTACGTAATTCAGTTTGTAACATAATTTGTCTTTAAAAATAGAATAGCACAAATAGTACGTCAGTGCTCGTGGTTATGTGAGGACAAGCTCATTTGTAAATAGACACTACTGAAAATGCTTTACATTGAATAAACCCTCCTCAAAAACACTTTGAAGCTATTACTGGTTATAAGGCCATACGCAAGAATGCACCACCGAATCGGAAGACTTTTTGGCTCCTACCATCTTGTTTGTTTTAAAACTCGTCAAAGCCATACATTGAATGCAGAAGCAAATTAAAATAAAACACGGACGGTTGCTTACGGACACAGGACCTCCATGCTAAACACAGACATGGACACATGTCTGAAGAACTGCACTCAGACACCGGCATACTTTTGTAGAAAGAGCTTTATTTTGACTAAGCACTTGAACAGATAGAGTGCATGGCCTAATGTTCCCATCATTTAAAACAAAGTCAATGACGAACAAACAAAAACAAGGGGACAAGAACACAGGCAGAAAAGACAGGAGGGTACGCATCTGTCTTCGGTAGGTCCTGTGAGGGGGAAATATGTATGTACTTCTGATTTTTTTTTCTTTTTACATTTTTTTTTTTAAAGGAGATGGGGGGAGGGATCAAAGGCAATGGTGCCCTTTCCCCCTGAGGAAAGCAATAATTAAAAAAAAAATAAAGAAAAAAAATAACTAACATACAAAAACGCATGTGCATAAACAGAGAGGGAAAAAAATTAAAATAAAAAAGGGGGGAAAAAATGTATCATGCACACACTTACATTAACACTTTCACGCCCACATTCACACATTTAAGAGTTAAACTCAAAATATAGTCACATGAGGTCAACTGCAACATACAGAAGTTTCTGGCTATGTTTGGCCAAGGCGAGAAGCACCCGGGGATGAAGCCATGTCGCCACTGGGCTTTCTGGGAGTTTCAGTTCAGACTTGAGACCGCTGACAAAGATGTGGGAGGTGGAATCAAAGAGAATGAACAAAAGCTAGATAGTGAAAGAGGATGAATGGAGGAAGGGATGGCCTGGGCAGGGCGTTTCGTGGGGGGAGGGGCGGTAAGATGCAGTTGGATGGCACAGAGCGTGTTCAAATTTTAAGTTTGAAGTCCAGGTGTGTATAGAACACGTGTGCTCAGAAAGAAAGGGGCAGGAGGGGTAGGGGGCAGAGAGAGAGAGAGAGAGAGAGAGAGCGAGAAAGAGAGAGGGGGGGGCGTGCTGACACACACTCCCTCCTTCTGTATTAACGCATCCCCCTGCATCACACCTACGATGGAGAGAATTTTTTGGCTTGTGCTCGGACTCTCTTCTCATACTCCACTCTGTTCTGGCTGTAAACAAGAGAACAAAAATCACAAAATTAGACTGATGGAGGGCTTCCATTAATGCAGTGGTATCTCTGGTTTATGAACTGGTTCTCTCAGGGAACACACAAATTGATAGGAGGGTGGAAAAAAAATGTGCATGCTTTGTTGCTGCACTTTTGTTTGCTTACAAAAAAAAGACACAGGCCACATTGTATTATTATAGAAACATATATAGAAACAGAAACTGTTATGGCGCTTGATCATTCTGCATGTTGGTCTACAGTCACCTTCCTGTCAAAGCAGATGGCTCTGAGCCAGCTTAAAATGCAAGGCAGACAAGACTTTATGCAGTTCATTGCAAGTCTTGGCTTGCAAGATTAGTGTTGAGTAAGCACTTGATGGTAACCATAAGCAAGGTTTAAGAAAGTGCAGGGCTGTGTAAGTGCACAGCTGATGCCTAAGATCATTTCAACATTTTACTGAGACATCAAATAGGATCCTGAATGGTTCCAATGACAAACAGGTCCTTGATGACAAAATAATTAATAATTATACCACATATGACGGTACAACGGTGAGGCACAAATGGAATGATAGTAACCAAACTCAGATATCCCTAGAAAAGAAGCAATTCACTATTCGAAAGGGTCAATTGTCACCACAGGCTTTAGGGAACTGTTATACGCTCCCCTTTGTTAATTGCTTTGACACTTGATATTTCCACTTCATCCACATAACCGTATGTACAGAAATGGTCGGCTGTAGAAATGGTTCTGAAAACAAGACGTTCCTGTAGACCTCAACTAAACCAAAACAGCAGGATTCCATTAAAACAAGTTTTACATGAATGATGCTTTAAGGCACTAGCACCAACATACACCGGTATGGTGGCGTAGTTATTTTGATATCTTCTTGATGCTGGTACAGATGACAATATATGCAGAGAGTTAGGGAAAACATAAGTAAATTCCCCAAATAAACAGAAGAGGGCAATTTACTACAAGAATGCAATAATGACATTGCTCACCAGTATATGGTGTAGGCCTCGGCCTGAGCTGGATCTTGAATGTTGGGCTCGTTTAGAAGCTCTTGAATTCCCAACAGAATCTGGAGGATTGAAAGCGACAAGTAATCAGTGAGAAATTAAAGAGATTTGTGTTCCTGTATGGCACTGCTCAAGTGTACATGTTTCTTTTCCGTTTACCTGTTTGATGGTGATCGCCGGTCTCCAGTCTTTATCCTCCTCCAGGATGGACAGACATACCGTTCCAGAGGGATATACATTCGGATGAAACAGAGGCGGCTCAAACTTACCTGTTGGAGAAACATATGTATGATTAACTATGTCAAAGTTCTCAGGACACAACAGCAGTAAGTATGATACACTGCTCTGCACTTTGGTGCATTTAGTTCCTTACACTTGGGTGGTGATGAAGGGTAGTCATCCTTGAACAACATCCTCAGCTTGAAAAGACCTCCCTCCCATGGAGTCTGTGAGGAGAATGTACACATGAGTGTCTCTCCTCAGTACATAACACAGTAACACCCTGCTGAATAAGTATTTAGGAGAAATAAAAGTATGTATTTCCACTGAAACACCAGTACACTTACACCCTTCTTCCCAGGAATTGCGCATTCCCAATTCATCAAGTTCATTGTTCCATCTGGATTTTTCGTTGGCACAGCAACAAAGCCCTAAAAAGACCACAAACACTTTTCAGACTGATGAAATGTGTGCATGATGGGACATTTTATCATATGCAAGAGAAAAGTGACGAAACAAAAGTGTACATGATTGCTGGGCCTTAAGTAAAAGTAACAGTGCAGGCATGATTTCCATTTTGGTCTCCTACCAAACACCCATTTCATTGCAAGTGTGTGGATGTTAGGGGGAAAGCAGCTTCAACATCTATGCAACCTGTCGCCCATACTCTACCTCCTCATTTTATGCATGCCAAAATGCACAGCCAGTTTCACCTCCAGCCCCCCTCCCCTGTTCAAGAAAATATTTAGGCTCTTCCTAGACTTTACAGAAAGACCTTACGGTTTTCATCAAACGTTGTAAACTGGTTATGTTGTTTCCGAGGTTCTCCATCCCAAGCGTTATTCACATTGAAATGCCTGGTTTACTTGCCAGTTCCACATTAAGAGGGCGTTTAATCAAGGGGATGAATGCCAGATTCAGATGTGCATAAGTCTAAAGATGTTAGGTCTATCACAATGTGGTCACTTGTTTTAGGTGTATTAAAGAGACATTTTTTTACTTACAAAAGGATGGTCTTTCCGCCATGCTTTACGCTCCTGTGCAAGTCGACTCAGAGCAATGCCAGACATGGTAGCTGATAAGACAAGATAAAACGTAAGTATTCAACTTTTGTGATCAGAAGTAAGTCACTGTTTGGCTAAGAATACTATAATTTCGAACCATCATGGTCATTGCAATGCAGCGGGCCTGTTAAGTAAAGCACTGGAGGAGTTAGACAAAATTAAACTTTTCGTAAACGTTAGCTGATCGTAGCTAGCTTGCTTTATAAACATATTGGAAGGTGCGCCGGTAACTCCGCTAAGGTACAAGCTAACAGTAACATAAAAACCCGCGATAGATATTCAGTCTTTTACCAGTGTGGAATAAAACAAAACACCACATTGCGGTACTTAATTGCACATTTCAAATATAGATACAAGCAAAACATAGCACCAAACTAACAATAACAATAATTGGCAAGGCAACCTTAATAGCAACATATAGGCTACGGCTAAATGCTAGCTAATTTCAGCTTTCAGGGTTATGTTCACACTAGCTTGCTAATGCAGCTAGCTAGCTAGCAATCATTACTCCGCTTCTTCACACTCAACTATGCTAAGATGGCCAGATAAACTTAAGTAAAGCATTCAGCCGGGCCATTTGAATATGAACGACAGTGAGGACATATGCCATTCATGTGAATATCGCTCCGGCCACTGGTGTTGTTGTTTTTCCCTAACTGTGACTTTAAGTGCAACCGTCTGGTAGGAAAGGCATCCATGACGGTGCCGCACAAAGACCACACTTCCCTTGTTACGATCGCGCGTTCACACAGCAACCGGACTAAACAACAAAAAACCGAACCCACCAAGTCAACTTGACTCTTACGGGTATACGAAGGCTTAAATAGAATGCCCACGCATTAAAATATCGTTACCGTTTCGATGCCAGACTGTTCCGTGGCTACTATGGCGTTTGTGACGGAACCCGTGTTTGTCTCGGGACAAAATCCTATGAAGTTTCCCTCCCGAAGAGAACACCCGTTCTGAACCAGTCTATCTATGTAGGACCATATAGTACCACAGTTCGGTTGCCTGAACAATGATTAAAAAGCACCTCCCTGAGCTTTCCAAATGTCTTCATTTTAAACCATCCTCACATTTTATGCCTCGTGTTTTAGTATCAATGTGGAATAAGCGAATGGCCACGTTCTACGAAATTCTTGTCTGTATATTTCCAATCAGGCATACTCCTGAGCAACCAAATATTTAAAGGGGCCACAACCAACGTCGCTCAAGAGGTATTTACCATAGACATCCATAGAGAGCACGGTAGCTGAGAAAATGGGAAGAATAGAGTTTGTTCATTGGTGCACCGTTTACGCGTGCATATTGCTATGTTTCTTCTATTTCAGACGGGGTCTGTAAAAATGGGGCATAATACAGGTAACAGCCCATGCATTAACTATGATTTTATACTCACTTTCATAACTGTGTTTAACTCAGTTCTGATACTGAAACGCCGAAAGTTCATCAGTCGTGTGTGCACCAAAGGCTACCCCTTGTCGTCAGCTCAAAACCAAACATGGCCAAGTTACCGCAAGCTAGACACCAGGCTTTTCATATCAGACATTATTTTGATAAAGCCAATGATTATAGCTAAACTACAGTGAAGGACTTTGAGCATGCATGTCATGGCAAGCATTTCATTATCAGTTTAGAGCCAACAGAATATGCACTTTCTTATGGCTGGCTGGATAGGTTTTCTCAACTAGCAATATGGTCGTTAATATCACAGAGTTTGAGGCTTTAACTTGGACAATGCTGGGGGACAGTTGTCCAGGCTACAAAGATCCTACACGGTAGTGAAGTAGCACCAGCCAATTCCTTATAAAAATGGATGATTATTTAAACTCCCCTAGACCAAAGTAATGTTAATAACGATCCTGTGACTCTATGGAGTAGCAGAATTTGAACATGTAGGCTACCACCTACGTCCGCAGGTGGATAAAAATCAATCCCGATTGGGAAATGTTGGTCCCTCATTTGACCTATCAACAAACTCAATGCAATATGTTCTAGCTTTAAATTTGGCTGTGCATTTGTCCATAGGGTAGTTTTTACACTTTATAATGTACATGGCTTATTAATTCAATATTATTTCACATAAGCATATCTAATTCAATGTAAAGTCATGGAAGTTTTACGATAAGCCTACCTATTATGCTTGTGATGATTTCACTCAGATTATGGTTGGTTTCAGCAAAAGTATTCTAAATATTCAAAACCAAGCCGATTTAAAACCGTTAAGCTACCTATCATATGTGTTCACTAGTCTATTTTTATAGATACAGAGGATGCCATACCTGCCAACATTTGAGTAGCAAAATCTGGAAGATTTCGGCAGCGGTGTGTGGCGAGTTTTGAGGGATGGATGGCAAGGTGGGCAAATGTTGGTTTCAAGGGATGTTGTGCATATAAGTACTTATAGACACCGTATTTTGTATGTATTATGTGGTCTTCACTATATTAATAAATACACAACAACTGTTTGTTATCAACAAAATCATATGTATTTAATTATTATTATGAATGTATTCACAATTAATTTAATCACGTTTCTATCTTTATAACAACTAACTATTGCAATTACGTATTATTTATTCATGACTTTTTTTATGACAACAAAATCATTCATATGAACATCACAGAAACAGTTGATGTAAGCCTGAACAGGTCTGAGGATATGCATTAAAATGTAAAACAATGGCCAGTAGTAGTAGTAGTGAGTGTGTGTGTGTGTGTGTGTGTGTGTGTGTGTGTGTGTGTGTGTGTGTGTGTGTGTGTGTGTGTGTGTGTGTGTGTGTGTGTGTGTGTGTGTGTGAGAGAGAGAGTAAGAGGGGGGGGGGGGGGGGTCACAAAGAGTCAGTCAGTGCGGTTACATGATGGCATAAACCCGATTTCGGCCAAAGACCGACTTCTCTATCCATGGGGGGTTAACTGCGTTATCTCACGGTACATGGCAGTGACAAATCCAGATATTGGCCGCGTCAGTTCAAATGTCACTATCAAATGTGGAATGTTTACAAGCGGGCATCTGCTACCGTTGATTATACAGTAAATAAGTTGTGAAATGAAACAAAAACACATCACAGTTAAAGTTGTATTAGTATTGATTGATTCACATCGATATGAATGGATTACAAGTGTTGGAAAAGTAATATGAAAATATTTGTTCAGTGAATTAGCGCGTTCTGTCCAAAACAGTCGCAGTAAACTTTTCAGTTTCAACGCTTCAGCTTCGTTTCAGTATTTCAAAGTGAATGAGAGGGAGCTCAAGAACAGTGAGCGTCTAGCAGCGATTATCATATCATAGGCATATATGATGCATGTATGTCTATGGGCAGGATCTCAAGCATACGCAAAAGTTGTTGTTGTCCAGTTGTAATCTAGTTTAGAGAGTTACATGCCCGTGTTGTCCAATTTCCAGCGGAATCCGATCACTTATCTGGGGGTGTAAATCTGATTTCAGTCGGACACAGGAAATCTAGATTTGGGGAGTTACATGAATTGGATCTTTGATTGAAACCCAACTACGCTTGAAAACTGGACACATGTAACCGCACTGAGTGAAACAGAATTTAGGAGAAACTATGAGATTGGAAACAAATCTCAGATTTTGCCAGCTATGCATAGAAATTCATTCATAGAAATCCTATATGGATCTAAACAGAATAGCAGTTCAAAGTTAACTACTGTTTTGTAGTATTGTATATGTGTATGGCTGACTTGGCTGCCCTACGTGTTTTTTTTAGATGGGGTGTACTTTGAAGGAGGCTTAGTATAGTTTATTTTGCAAGATAAGAGAGATCACAAATTGCTGTCGTTCAAACGGGTTCTATTCTCTGTAACTATTTTTAACCATACTGAAACTCCTCTCTGAGGAGGCATTGCTATGTTGAATGCAAAGCAATGCCTGATATGTTGACTGACGAACACTGGCATCCCCTTCTGACATTTTCTCTTTCCCTTTGAGTTGGAGTACATGATCTGGCAACTGTAGAACATTGGACAAACATTTTAATTTGATTATTAATAAAATATGTTTGGACCTCATAATAGACAAAACGGGAGGGGGTCGGGAAATGGGTCAGAAATGCGGCAGAAACCAGGGAAAAACAGGAGACTTGGCAGGTCTGCTGAGGATGCTTCTTTTAGGGGTCCAAGCAGAAAGGCTTTTGGATCCCTATTGTGTTCGTTCTGAATCTTCTTTTTATTCCACAAAATGCGATGGGCCCTCTTTTAAGTGTATGTAGTGACAAACTGAATCTACCCTGTGAGGCTACACTATTAGTTATGGATGACCGAGTGAATGATGAATTTCGTATTCACTACTGCTTTTATTCCCATGTCTGATCAGTGTGTTTATTGTTTGTCACCCTCTGCTACTGCTGAGCAATCACACCTCAGATTTTCTTGTGTAATGCATCTCTAGTTCACTCCTATTTATTTATGTTATTTATTTATTATTAATTTAAAAAAGGAAAGTTTAAAGTGATGTTTAAGGCTTTTGCTCTGGTATCGTTTCAGTATTGGAATCGAGATATTTAGGCTGGTAGCGCATTGAAGTCATCATTTCAGTTTTGTCCACTAAATGTAGTGCGATGTTCATTTTTTTCAGGCCTTATTCTGTACTGGGTAAAATGTATGACAAAGAAAACGTTTTTAGTGAAAATCACTAAGAGTGCATTTGTTTTACATTATTGTTCATTGTTAAAAGTGTGAAGAGGAAAATGACCAGGCCATGCCACTTGGAAAGCAATCAGTGGCAGGCTATTGTTAGTCAGCCAGTGTTAATCCTGATGTCATAATTGTTTTATTTCAGGTTATTTCAGCATAATTTATGAAATCAATCAAAAATCATTTGTAATTCATACATTGAGCACACAGGTGACTACGTCAAAAGGGGCTTACAATGACCTACAATAAGTCTACTATATCCAATCCAGGAGACGATAGTAAGCCATGAATCTCAAATTCAGGCTACTTTTAAGAAGAAAGATTAGAGAATTGCTTGTGGAATCAGGGAATGCTGCCACTGTGACAACCACTTTAGTGCTCTATTAAGATGCAGCCTTGTAAGGAGAGAGAGAGAGAGAGAGAGAGGGAGAGCAAGAGTTGCTTAAACAATGCATTTTGGAAAGAGGAAAAAATGTTTCACATTTTTTGTTATCAGATGGTGAATTTGTGCGGCGTGAAAGAAGAAGGCAGATGGAAGTGCACCTCTGCGGTGTGGGTTGTTTCCTCTAAGGGAAGTCAACCCACCTTTTAATTTCACTGGTGTTGTTTATCCACAAGCAATTTGATGACAAGGTCTAAAAAATGTATTTTCATTTTAGGTAGAACTTACATTACTTTTATTCAATCGGCAGATGCTTCTTTCTGAAGCGATTTACAAAGGAGGCAACGTTCAGTCAAGTACAACAGGTTTCTTCAGAGTAAACATTGAAGTGCTATGCACAGAAGTTACTTCCTTGGGTGCAGTATAGTAAATCAGAGCTAAGGAAACAATTTCAGTGCAACTGTTTAGTATATAAAAAGGAAAGGTTACTGTGATGTTCCTGTGTTCCAGCATCAATGCCAGGGAGGCGGTGGAGCGTGACAAGGAGCAGGGTGACATGGGTGCACTTGGCCTGATAAAAGACCAGGCCTGCAGTTGACTTCTGGACCATCTGGAGTGGTTTGATTGTGCAAGGTTGCAGACTTGCCAGTAGCAATTTGCAGTTATCCAGTCTAGAGATAACAAGTGCCTGTACCGACAATTGCTCAGCATATTCAACCAGTGACGTTATGATGGATGGTCTGAGACTAGAAGCTTAGTCTTTACCATGCGTAACTGAAGACGGCACAGAAGACGGGTGTGACTGGATAACACACCAGAGAGGTGGAGTACTGATAGAAGAGGAGTGGGCTTAGAGTCCCTGTGGACCCCAAGTCTTGAGCCACAGATCTCTACTTGATGCTACAGACACGTTTTAAGAAATCTCTAAGGAAGATAATAAATTTACTTCTGGAACCAGGGAACACCCCCTGTAACATACCTATATTGTGAACGTGAGCAAAAGATGTCATTCTGTCGTTTTGGGGATGTGACTGAGGGAACTTTGGTAAAAACAGGAATATTTGCACAACTGTGAAAAGGCTGGATTGATTGGCTTTCATACACTGGATGTATAGCCATGTTGGCCCACTGCCATGGACGCCAATTGAAAGCGTTATTGCTCCGTGTCCGAAACGCAACAGGTAAGCATCCAGTTGGTCCCGGGCTTTAAGGCTTCCACACACCAGATGCACACATACTCAGATTATAATACAACCTATCTGTTGACACTCTTATTTATGGTTCAGTTCAGTTCAGGGTTAAGGGTTGTGTTTGATTTAAGGTGATGCGCAGTGAACAGAGCATCTAAAGATCAAACTTGACTAAATCACTGACTGATGGTGGCCTAATGATATTAAACAGGACCAAGACCTTGAGCCAGGCCTTGTGGCAAGTTGCATTTGTTTTCTGTTTGCAGAATACTGACTGACTTCCCCTTTTGTTTATTATACCAGTATCAACGGATGGTGTTCGTTTAAAAATAGTTTGTTTTATTTATTTATTTTACATTTCTCTACATGAATTGTTGGTCATTACCAACAGTTGTATACTGATGGACAATGAGGTCAGTAAGCTATTAGTGTACTCTTCTGAATGTGATGTACTAGTAACAGGCTATATGCCTACTTACCCCAACTCTGCTCTCCACACATGCATAATCAACCATGGCATGGTCCTGATGCACGCAAATATTGTGCAGGATTGTATCTTATTACTAATGCAACATATGCTTAATGTTTTAGAACAAAACATACCAGCACATTGTAATATTATCAGTAAAGACCGTAATTGTCACTTGAGCAAAGTCAAGGCACAGACTGTAGTTTTCTTTGCTGGCTGACAATGATAGATTTGTTGCCAGATTCTTCTTTCCTTCTGTCTCTTGCACTGCACTGTGTTCTCTCATTTCTTTGTTGCACAGAAATATTAGTGGGGAAGGCTGAATTTCTCCCTGAGTGTTATAGAATATGATATAGAAATATGTCTTTAACATCCTAGTTATAGCTCAGCAACCTGATGGCCGGTGGCCACGTCCCCCTCCAGCTGCTAGGGTCAAGAAGAGAGGACACCCTAACTAAGGAGCCTTCACAGCCATGATCCTAGGAGCAGGCATTGTGTTGAGCAATGTGCCCAATGTTTTTGGTGTAGGCTACTTGAGGGGTATGCGTGAAAGGTCAAGTTGGTAATGGTATGGTTTAGGTAACTGTTACATTGAGTGTTTGAGTCCTTTGAGTCCACCAAGCAAAACAATTCAGAGAGATTTTCCCCTGAGATTTTGGTTACATTTTGTTGAAATAAACTACCAATGACATGATAAAAAATTGTGTTAAATTGATTGATTGATTGCTATTATGTTATGCTGGGATCTACCTGGCAAAAATGAAAGGACTCATAATGAAAGGACTCGTACTCATACTTGCCATACAGGCAAAAATTAAAGGATTCATACTCTCCAGGTAACACGATTCTTGGTGTCGGGGTACCACATTCTCCAGTGAGTCTCAGTCTTATGTACAGTATCTATGGGAATTGTCCCAAATTAGCAGCCTTAACCTTATCTCACCCCCAAGCCTTCTCTTCACTCTCTCAGACCCCTCCCACTCTCATCTGTCTCTTCACTCTCTCAGACCCCTCCCACTCTCATCTTCACATTTTCAGGCCCCTCCCACTCTCATCTGTCTCTTCACTCTCTCAGACCCCTCCCACTCTCATCTGTCTCTTCACTCTATCAGGCCCCTCCCACTCTCATCTGTCTCTTCACATTATCAGGCCCCTCCCACTCTGATCTGTCTCGTCACTCTCTCAGGCCCCTCCCACTCTCATCTGTCTCGTCACTCTCTCAGGCCCCTCCCACTCTCATCTGTCTCTTCACTTTCTCAGATCCCTCCCACTCTCATCTTTCTCTTCACTCTCTCAGAAAGTGGTGAACATGACTTAAAATATAGCAGGAAACAAAAACAAAACAAACAAAAACAGAAAACACAGCAAATTGCAAGAAACATTAGTCAATGTCATCCTTCTCCCTCTTTCCTCTCTCATCAAATAAGTCATATAAAGTATACCCCTTATGAGGTGTGTCACAGTGACATTATGCTACAATAAAAAAATACAACATACTACACACAAACATCTTTACATACGGTGAACAGCAAGGGACTTGCAAGTGATAAGCAAGTGACATGTGAAGGGTTGGAGGTACTGGAGTTGATGCTGTGTAATAGAGTGTAACAGGTTTGTTAAAATCCACCTTATCCAAGTTGGGTGGCCCAGACCATTTTTGGTGTCCCCCCTGCCAATCTGGGCAATTAGCAGTTTCCCAGATGCAGGCTCCAATTGCAATCAGTGAGTGTTTGTGTGTGCGTGTGTATGTGTGCAAACCATTTCTGTTGGGTGCTAGTGGTTAAAACAGTGGGAATAAGTGTGCATTTAATGTGCGGTCGCACCACAACCGTCACATAGAGATAACAATAACAATGGTAGTAAATAATTGAATGTAATACAAAATCATTTGAAAGAAAAAATAATTATCTCCTTCTGTTCTTAAAGGGAGACCACACCTTTGGACAATGCATTCCTTTTGGTGAGCAGGGTACTATTCGGCGTCACTCGCTAAGCGGTTTAGCGAGCTAAACTCCAGGCTAAAAAAAGACAACACCACTTTAGCGGATTCGGCGAAGCAACTTTTGCTCAATTTCCATGGTAATTAATCGCTTAGCCTTAGCCTGCTCCAGGGCAGGCTAAGCAAAGTTTAGCTGGCTAAACTTGCCATACCCACGCCAAAAGGAGGGATCCCATTGACAAGGAGTCAGTTTGATTAGCGTAGGAAGAGTTCTTTGCGATCGCCAAGAAGATCCATTTTTCCATAATGATGAGTTCTTGTATGAGCGCTACCGATCCACCCGACAAGGAATAATTAATTTAGAAGACCTTCTCGAGTCATTTATTGCATAGGCTACACCACCGTCAAACATTGAATGTCATCACTTTCTTGCCAGTGGTAGCCTTCATTTTTGTAATGTAGGCGATGCGGAGAACAAAGCACTCATAATTATATGACAGTGGTAGATAGTACAATTGAGACATACAGTTGATAAACCCGAAATAACTTTCATGTAAACGTTAGTATTCATGTGCAAACTAAAAATCACGTCTCAGGCTGTTTGCACATGAATACTAACGTTTTATTTGATCCCAGGAAATTTGAGCACATAACCCAAATAGATATTGGCTAAAGTTGTTTTACTACTTTAACTTACATCATTGCAAACGTTTAGTTTTGGAAACGTGTCTAGTGTTTGTGCGGTAGTGAATGGTGGTGGAGGTGGGTGCATGATAAGAAGAGAGAAATAGACACAATTTCTTTTCATTGCTTAAATGTATTGAATCTCTTATTAATACATTCACATTTAGTCATTTAGCAGACGGTTTTATTCAAAGCGATTTAAAACTACAATTCTTACAAGGGTGAGGGGAGTTGAACCAGTGATTTATAGCATGCAAGCCAGACGCTTAACCCGCTGCACCATAGTACCATATTGTATTGGGAGAAGATGTCACGTATTATACCTCTTATAGACAGTTTCTTTTATTGCTGTGGTAGCCACGGGAGTGTTGAATTTTGACATGATTATGGTCTTGAATTCTTCATAACGCGTTCATGATCATATCCTGCGTTATCGGAGAAAAAAAATAGTCTTTTTCTTTGAGTTTAGACCATTATACCTTTAAAAAAAATCATGGTTTTGGGGATCGACCTTTCTTGCCTTTTGAAGCAAGACGTGCACGCGCAATTTAGCTGACGAGATAAATTAACTTGAGGTTAAAATAAATTAGCGCCCGTCGCCAGACCGGTTTGGCCTGTTCTCATTTAGCGAGCTAGTTAATCTCCAGTTGCGAGCTAAATTAATTATCTTAGCTTCAGTCGTACGCCGAACAGGGCCCAGGTGTAATTTGTTATTGTTTTGAAAGTTACATTGTAGTAAGTGTTAACAAATGACTTTTGTTTATATAGAATGTCGAACAGTGGAATGAAATGAGCTGTCCGTTCAAAATAAAAGTAATGCAAAATGAAAATATGTATTGAAAGACTGGTAATAGAGGGACGGAAGATGCGAAGTATTTTTTAAATGTTAATTCTCTTTTTGGGAGATATCCTGTGATATCCTGTTTTTCTGTCATCTTAAATCTGTTCCAGGTTTAACTGGTGCTGCTGACATCGACCATGTATGGATTTTATTTGATAATTTTTGGTAAAGACATGTAAAGATACCTCACTGATTGCCTTCCATGTTGGGGAAAGACAAATGACTGTTTCCAAGTCCAATTTTCTGTTTAAATGTCTGCAATACTTGACATCATCTTTTTGTGAATTAGTATTTACATTACACCCTGTCTGTACTTTCATTAGGCAGTGTAATGATACTTTGTATTTATAGCTCTACCATACATGACTGAAGACAGATACAATAATGAATTGATCTAATGAAGTGAAGCAGGGATGGGCTTAGGAAATGGAGGGCGATCTTATAGCTGAGCCAACTGGGTACTATTCGGCGTCACTCGCTAAGCGGTTTAGCGAGCTAAACTCCAGGCTAAAAAAAGACAACACCACTTTAGCGGATTCGGCGAAGCAACTTTTGCTCAATTTCCATGGTAATTAATCGCTTAGCCTTAGCCTGCTCCAGCGCAGGCTAAGCAAAGTTTAGCTGGCTAAACTTGCCATACCCACGCCAAAAGGAGGGATCCCATTAAGGAGTCAGTTTGATTAGCGTAGGAAGAGTTCTTTGCGATCGCCAAGAAGATCCATTTTTCCATAATGATGAGTTCTTGTATGAGCGCTACCGATCCACCCGACAAGGAATAATTAATTTAGAAGACCTTCTCGAGTCATTTATTGCATAGGCTACACCACCGTCAAACATTGAATGCCATCACTTTCTTGCCAGTGGTAGCCTTCATTTTTGTAATGTCGGCGATGCGGATAATTATATGACAGTGGTAGATAGTACAGTTGAGACATACAGTTGATAAACCCAAAATAACTTTCATGTAAACGTTAGTATTCATGTGCAAACTAAAAATCACGTCTCAGGCTGCCTGAGACGTGATTTTTAGTTTGCACATGAATACTAACGTTTTCTTTGATCCCAGGAAATTTGAGCACATAACCCAAATAGATATTGGCTAAAGTTGTTTTACCTACTTTAACTTACATCATTGCAAACGTTTAGTTTTGGAAACGTGTCTAGTGTTTGTGCGGTAGTGAACGGTGGTGGAGGTGGGTGCATGATAAGAAGAGAGAAATAGACACAATTTCTTTTCATTGCTTAAATGTATTGAATCTCTTATTAATACATTCACATTTAGTCATTTAGCAGACGGTTTTATTCAAAGCGATTTAAAACTACAATTCTTACGAGGGTGAGAGGAGTCGAACCAGTGATCTGTTGCATGCAAGCCAGACGTTTAACCCGCTGCACCATAGTACCATATCGTGTAGGGAGAAGATGTCGCGTATTATACCTCTTATAGACAGTTTCTTATATTGCTGTGGTAGCCACGGGAGTGTTGAATTTTGACATGATTATGGTCTTGAATTCTTCATAACGCGTTCATGATCATATCCTGCGTTATCGGAGAAAAAAAATAGTCTTTTTCTTTGAGTTTAGACCATTATACCTTTAAAAAAAATCATGGTTTTGGGGATCGACCTTTCTTGCCTTTTGAAGCAAGACGTGCACGCGCAATTTAGCTGACGAGATAAATTAACTTGAGGTTAAAATAAATTAGCGCCCGTCGCCAGACCGGTTTGGCCTGTTCTCATTTAGCGAGCTAGTTAATCTCCAGTTGCGAGCTAAATTAATTATCTTAGCTTCAGTCGTACGCCGAACAGGGCCCTGTATTACTGTACCAGTTGTTTACATACACCATACAGATTGACCTACCATGTGCTTTTATACAGCTCAGATATCTGATTACCTTAGTGAAGGGAAGGATGTAGAATAAGAAGGTGTTACGTACAGTGTTCTGTATGTCATTTATGTTATATATGTTATAGGCCTACATGTATTGTGTTCTGTTTTGTGTAGTTGGTTTGTGTTGTTGTTCTGTCTCCTCCTCCTGTTTTCATTCTCCAAATTCTCAGATGTGCACACCTGGTCCCAATCACCAAATCACCACACCTGTTCCAGATCTCCCATCAACCATTCCCCTTTAAATAGTCCTGTGTTTGTTTGTCAGTGTGGAGTGCTTTGGTTTGAGCTGTGGCAGAGCTTTGGTTGAGCGCTGTTGGCTTGTTTTTTTGGAGTGTATTTTGCTAGTGTTTACCAGTGGTTGCGAGTGCTTGTGAGTGCTTGGCTTCTTTGTTGGTTTATTGTATTGTCTTTAGTTATTACACATTTGTTTAAACCTTATTACTTTAGTTGTTAGCAGCCTACTTTAGTTTTGTCTTTGTCTTTGTTAATTCTTTTGTTGTGCGCACAGGGTCAATAAGGATAGATAAGATACCCTGGGGTTTACATATTTCATACACGTAGGTTTACCTGTTGTTAATACCCTAGGTTAGAGTCAGCACCACCCACTGTACTTTTTGGGTGCAAAGCACCTGTCAATGGGGGGGTGGGTTTTGTTATGTTCTTTTCTTTGGTGCCACTGACAGTCCTTGTTGATCCCTGTGTTGCCTTTTTGTAAATAAACACTTTATATTGAATTCACCTTTTGTCTTGGATTTTGTGTGACTGCACCCTCACTTGCCCAAACCTGTTGCCCTTATGTTGCGTCCTACTCCGAGCCATCAGGGGGCGTAACAGAAGGCAAAAAAGGAGAAGTCTGCACAATCATTCTGACACTTTGGAGCTTTTTTATATAAAGATACACCTCATCATATGAATAATTTCTTAATATACCGCACTGACCAAGGCTGCTTCACCATTGACTACCACTGAGGCCCTGACAGGATAGTCTTTTTTGCTTAGAAAGGTTCCTAACTGAGAGAAATTACCCAGAAGTATGTAAGTGGCAGCCATGATCAGAGCTGGTTGAATTCTCTAAAAGACAAAGAAAAGGCACTTCTATGCTTTCTTTACCTCCTTTAGAACAATGTACACTGAAGTATCCATTGCGAAAGGAAAGGGGATAGCATTGCCTATAATTCCTTGCAAAAGCAACAACAACCCAATTAACCACCAATGGATGTGACCCACTTCAATAACTTCCGCCTTCGCATAATTAGATGCTTCGTGCAGTCGGATTCCTTCTGATCTTCTCATCTTTTCTTGATCTCATGAAGTTTTCCATTGTGGTCACCTCCTGGAAACAACCAAATTAGTCAAACCAGTTTCTTGTCATCCCCTGTACCAAATATGTAACCTTTGAAATTTGATGACTGGCAGACGAGAGGTGGAGCGTAGAAAAAAGATGCAAAGCAAGAGAAAGGATGAAGAAATGTAACCCATTTGTAATCACAGACATTTTGAAAAGCAATTCTTATTTAGTTACCTATTTTTCTTAAGTAAAATAAATACATTGCAAATGTCAATACATTATGGATATAGTGGATATAGTTCTTTATTTTTTGTATTATAAATAAATCCACTCTTCTCATCAGGAGGTAAAATATAGTATATTTCATTATACTAACTTAGTAGGAAGCGCTACCTTCACAAGTTTACAAATCACAAAATTATTTGATGTAGTGTAGACTGTAGAGCTCACATATAAAGAGCATTAAAATCCAAATGAACCCAATAAATCCCAAACCCACTTTACGACTGAAATAAACCCATGCATCTCTCCCCCAAGAAGGGCAAGGTGGTGGAGCTGGTCTCTGAATTGAAACAACAGTTTTAGCATAAATGCTCTGTAAAGAACAGCATTCTGCTAAATGTAAACAAAGGTACATGAGAGCTGACTGTATTTTCACCTTTTCGACTGGAATATGTGGTCCCGGTTAAGCCTCAGATCGTATCGGCTAAATTGAAATCCTGACAAGATTCCTTAAACTAAGTATGAAACACTGTTACTTACTCTTAGAACTAACTGGATATGGGTTAAATAAATATAGACTACTTACCTCACGGGACGTCTGTGCTTCTTCCAACTTGGAATGAGGTCCAAATTAAAACCATATAGCCTACGTCCCTCACAGTTATGGATTGGATGGACAAGTAAGCCTATGGATTATTTTTTAATAGATCAATACAGTGATTCTGTGGTTACAAGCACTCTTACTGCCCTTATCAAAGAGCATGTTCAACCTGTGAGAAATATTAATCTGTCTCATGTCCCAGTTTTACCATTTCTTTAACACACATGAGCGTATTTCATAGTAAATAGGGGACAATTAGCCTACTTTGTCTCATTGTGCTCTCTTGTCCACTAGTGACTGCACTGCTCAGTGAATCAGCCAAAAGTGGTGTCCTACTGCATTATTTTTTTTTATCAGACTTCAATTTACACAGATAGTAATGTCCCATCATACGTCCTACAATAAAAAAAAATGGTGTTGATTAATATGACTGCATAATGATTCCTCGCCCTAGAACCGGGGACGGTGACGGCTACAACCATAGCTGTCGCTCAAGTTTCTTGCTAGGATTTGACTGAAGTAGCGATACTGTTTGATATCAGCACAAAGTCATATCCAAGGTAAATTTCTGTAATGGCCTCCTCTCCTCAATTAGATGAACTATGGCCTCTGCAGTAAAAAAAAATATATACAGCCGCGGAAAAAATTAAGAGACCACTTCAAAATTATCAGTTTCTCTGGTTTTACTATTTATTGGTATGTGTTAAAGTAAAATGTACATTTTAGTTTTATTCTATAACCTACTGGCAACATTCCTACCAAATTTCAAATAAAAATATTGTCATTTAGATCATTTATTTGCAGGAAAATGACAATTGGTCAAAATAGCAAAATTGATGCAGTGTCTTCAGATCTCGAATAATGCAAAGAAAACAAGCTCATATTCATTTTTAAACTACACAATACTAATGCTTACACTTAGGAAGAGTTCAGAAATCAATATTTGGTGGAATAACCTTGATTTAAAATCACAACTTTCATGTGTCTTGGCATGCTCTCCACCAGTCTTTCACATTGCCGTTGGGTGACTTTATGCTACTCCTGGCGCAAGAATTCAAGCAGCTCGCTTCTTTTCATGGCTTGTGACCATCCATCTTCCTCTTGATCACATTTCAGAGGTTTTTGATGGGATTCAGGTCTCGAAATTGGGCTGGCCATGACAGGGTCCTGATCTGGTGGTACTCCATCCACACCTTTACTGGCCTGGCTGTGTGGCATGGAGCATTGCCCTGCTGGAAAAAAACACTTCTCAGAGCTGGGGAACATTGTCAGAGCAAAAGGAAGCAAGTTTTTCTTCCGGGACAACGTTGTACTTTGCCTGGCTGAGGTTTGTAAAAGACCATAAGGATTGAAAAAGCGGACTGGAGGTTCTTCTAAGTTCGTCTTCTCTGATGAGTCCGATTTCACAGTAGGTGCAAGACTCTCTGGCTTGTAGGCCTCTCCAGGTCTCCGTCTAACCATCAGACGACCATGTGTTGGGCAAAGCTGAAAATTGGACTCATCAGAGAAGACGAACTAGAAGACCCTCCAGTCCGCTTTTTTCAATCCTTATGGTCTTTTACAAACCTCAGCCAGGCAAAGTACAACGTTGTCCCGGAAGAAAAACTTGCTTCCTTTAGCTCTGACAATGTTCCCCAACTCTGAGAAATGTTTTTTCCAGCAGGGCAATGCTCCATGCCACACAGCCAGGCCAGTAAAGGTGTGGATGGAGTACCACCAGATCAGGACCCTGTCATGGCCAGCCCAATTTCGAGACCTGAATCCCATCAAAAACCTCTGAAATGTGATCAAGAGGAAGATGGATGGTCACAAGCCATGAAAAGAAGCCGAGCTGCTTGAATTCTTGCGCCAGGAGTAGCATAAAGTCACCCAACGGCAATGTGAAAGACTGGTGGAGAGCATGCCAAGACACATGAAAGTTGTGATTTTAAATCAAGGTTTTTCCACCAAATATTGATTTCTGAACTCTTCCTAAGTGTAAGCATTAGTATTGTGTAGTTTAAAAATGAATATGAGCTTGTTTTCTTTGCATTATTCGAGATCTGAAGACACTGCATCTTTTTTGCTATTTTGACCAATTGTCATTTTTCTGCAAATAAATGATCTAAATGACAATATTTTTATTTGAAATTTGGTAGGAATGTTGCCAGTAGGTTATAGAATAAAAAAAAAATGTACATTTTACTTTAACACATACCAATAAATAGTAAAACCAGAGAAACTGATAATTTTGAAGTGGTCTCTTAATTTTTTCCGCGGCTGTATATATAGCTGCAAGCAGCGATGGCAGTTTCCTCCTCCAAACATTGCGAACCAGGGAAAAATGTAATTTTGTGACAATTTGTCACTGTATAGAAAAATCCATGCTGCAGACTTGCCAATGGGATATTACATTTCAAATCCAACATTTACAATGCTTTTGCCTTGAAGTTTAGACTGAGTGGAGGTTGTGTGTGTGTGCGCTTACCCTGTGTGTCTGTGAGAATGTATGTGTGTGACACCAAGCTGTGTGTCTGTGAGAATGTGTGTGCGTAAAACAAAGCCTGCGCGTGTGTTAAGGGGAGACAGAGTGTGTGAGATTTAGGAGCCGCGCGGATGAGGAGACAGAGAGACATTCTATAGAGAACCACCCTAGCAAGTAGTCAAGCATGCATGTTTCAAATATATTATGTGAGACACGTGCGGAGGAGCAAAGTAGCAGAGAGGCAGACTTTCTATTGAAAATCACCCTAGAAATTAGCCAAGCATGCATGTTTCAAATATTCACCAAAAATCTACTTTTCATCTTACAGTCAAATTTTTTTCATATTTGTGTACTAAACATTCTCAAGTGTCTTCACATGAACTTGTGATTGAATCAGAGTATCACTTTTTGACGTGTGGATGTGTAAAGCATTATTTTAGCGTTAACACTGTATCTAATTTGCTTTATATCAATCATGTTTCAAGATATGAAGTTGCCTTTGCACATATGGAGGACCGAAAGTGCCACAATTCAATAAATAAATACACCATCAATAATTATTTAAATGTGTCATTATGGTCGTATGGTACTACATGGTATTAAAAAGTTAAACATAATTTAAGTTTTGTCGAAATTAATTTGCCTTCTCGCTGGAAGAAGACCACTTGTGAAGTAGCTAACATGTTACAAGATTCCATAACGTTAAGTTTTGGTGCTGGAAAAATGTCTCTCTCCAGGCAACTCAGACTAAAGCAATGGATCAGACTAAATCAGCGTTAGCCCCGCCCACTGACTTTGATGGGTGAGTTTGACAGATAAAATAAATTATTGATGCGCTGCAACACAGGACCATGACATAATTAATTAAATAGTGAAATAATGAAATTATTATTTTTTTTACACAAAATGAATTGCTATTTAATTAATTAATGACACATTTAATAAAACATTTATGTATTTAATTCCCATTTTAATTAATTAATGACACATTTAAATCATTATTGATGGTGTATTTATTTATTGAATTGTGGCACTTTCAGTCCTCCATATGCACATGGGAACATGTTGTAGTGTCTTCCAGTGACATATCAAGTTTGGTGTTGATTTCTCAAAGATTTGCCAAGATATGACTTCACTTCCTGTTTGGCGACTTTTCTGCTGAATTTGAGTGGCTGTACCGGACAAACGGTTGTGAGGATCAAAATGATCGATAACTTTTGTGAGGCTATGTCTGAAGATCACCTCTGGTGATTTTGAAGAAGATTTGCCAAAAATTGTAGGAGGAGTAGGCTTTCAAAGGTTTTTGATAAAACCGGAAATAGCGGAAAATCTATACAACCGGAAATCGACGCCATAGGGTCTGTTAAATTCGTCTTGATCCAGGGAAGGTTGTCGCTGCCAAATGTGAGGACCCTGCCTGATGTGAGTCCGCCGCTGCCTTATGTGAGTCCGCATGCGCAAACACAAACGGTTTACGGCAGAAGGCTCAGGAGCAAACTATCCAAGACGTGCATGCTCATACATGGTTTAATATCAACGTATCTTCTCTTAACGCATAATGTAGGTTTATTTAACATAGTGTTTTATAATTTTGTCAACGGTTTACAGCATAGGCTCAGTGTCAACATATGGGGCTATGTTGAATTACTGTTACTAGTAGGCTAATGAATGCACTGCTTAACTAATAATTCAATAAACATGAAGCTTAACATCATAAACCTTGGTGGATTTCAAGCGTAAACAAATGCGCTTGTCATTCCACTTCATGCTGTAGCCTACACCACCAGCATTACCTGGCTCGTTGTACTACAATAGTGTCGCAAAGTTTGCGCATGCGGACTCACATCAGGCGGGTCCTCACATTTGACAAAGGTACCTCATTTTCGAAAATCGGCCATACGGTTCAAAAGTTGCGTGTGTTACAAAAGTCCAACTTTGACCTGTTGTTGGCGCCAGAGTGGTGTAATGAGAGCCATGAAACTTGGTGTGAATGAAGAAGGGACTGTCCCAAATTTCACAAAAAGTTACCATATGGTTCTAGGGGCTGCCATTGACTCCCATGGTACTAACAGAATACTACTAACAGATACAATAGGTTACCTCCTACCGGAGGAAACCTAAAAAGGAAGGAAGACAAGATAGGCTACATAACGAAACGTTAGATATGTCAGCCACTTGATACTTGATTTCCATTCGCCTGATACATTTGCAATAATATACACATGGTTGTCGCTGTATTTGAGAGGACATGCAAGTCTTCAACATCGTCTCAGCGGCATGTGTTGTCGCTGTATGTTTTCTTATGGGTTTCATTTGAAGCACCACCAGGTGTCAGTGTCGTCTGACTGCGTTCTCGGGAGGGTATGGTTCTCCTGTGCTCAACGGTTCCGCATCACGCACAATGACTGCAGATCACGTAGGCCCTACCTACGACAAGGTTCCACTTTACAAGGAGAATTTACTATACAGAATTAACTAACACCATCTGCTGGCACTCTCTTTACAATGATAAATAGGCGTAGGTTTGAGTTATTGTTTTTATAATTGGTTGTTATTTTGATTACTTGCCACCATGGTGGGAGAGAGTAAGGGAGAGTGAATGTATGTAGTATCCTTCGGATAGGACTATACATGATGGACCAACAGATCAGATTGTTGGAATTGTATGCAAATCCTCACACTTACAGGATACGAATAATCTCAGATCACTAAGTACTAATACAGTCACTACAAACAGGTTCCAAGTTTTACTTTGCCAAGCTCAGGACATTCTGTTTTCTAACATGCATTACTCAAGGGGAGTAAACAGAAGGACTGTTTTCTTTAGTCACACAGGTAACACACTCTATTAGGAATGTCTGGAAATTACTAATAAAATGTGCCTTGAAACAGCAAATGTGATGGGAAAAACCTTATCCTGCAAACATGAGAGTATTTGTCTTTTTACTGTAGTCTATGGGGTAATTCATACAATTTGTTGACACATATCTACATGGCAAAGCTAACTGAAAAAAGGGGAAGGCTTGGTTAGTTCTGTGGGTCATCAAAACATAAACTGTCAGTATGTCAGCACTGTCTGTTTAATCCAAACAGAACAAAAAAAGACAAACATTTAACCAATGTGGAAATTTGTTTATAGCATAACAGTCCATTTGTGCAGCTACAATTTTGCCTGAATATATAAAACAGACATTCAGCTTAAATCATTTGGAGGATAGTTTGGTATGTTTCAATACATAGAAAAGTTATGTACAAACAGTCATTCCAGCGGGGTACGCCGTCCTCGGAAATGGGGCATGTAGTCTGATTCAAATTGTGAGTGGAATATTTTTGTGACGTGCAAAGTGTGTGTAGTGCATTTAGTGCACCCCGTGAGACACTCACAAGAGACAGAGAGTCTATATGGAAGTGAAAAACATTGATATACATTTACCTTTTTTGTTGTTGCCAGAAACCAACAGGAACTACAAAAAAAACGCCTCTTTCTCTCTTTCCCGCGCACAGACTCACTGACATAACACCCCAGTCTAGTCCTACACGACTAGTCTTGAAATACCATCCATGATTAAAAACAATTTGACACCCACCCGTCAGTTTCCATCAACCACTTTTTGAAATCTACTCAGGCATTTAGTCTGTCACACATGCACCAACTTAATCTTTTCCTTTTTTTCTCCTCACAATACAAGTTACTAAGAGATAATCATTGGCTGATCATGGTCCCTTTTATTATCAGTATTTACATCTGTAAACAAAACAAAATAGTAATTAAACTATGTAACTCTTAAAGGCCGACCACTTGAATGGTTATGCATTTCTTTTGAAATATGTAGATTATTTGTAATTTGAAGTTCATGTGATAATGTGTAGGTAATCTGGCAGCAACATTACCTTCAAATATGTTTAATGTATGAACAAAATACTATTTATAGGGCATGGCAGTCTTCTGGTGGCACTTGAAATAGCCACAATGCTAAGGTCAAGGGGCTCAAAAGGACCAAAGATTGTCTCAAACTACTAGCAATTAATATTTTGTACAACAGCCTGCCACCTCCCCCAATAGCTTGATCAACAGAAGCACTGCAGCAAATGTACTCAAAATACAGACCGCTACAGCCTGTCGCTGAGCAGTGATCTGAGCCTTGGTGCTATAAACTTGTTTCAACAATGAGGCAGCAAGCTTGACAAATCTCTTCTGTTGTTTGGCTAACACTTCCTCCTTCTCATGTGAGCTAAATGCCTATGAGCAGCCTTAAACAGCACATTAAACTAATTTCCACTCTAGCAGGCTAAACAAACTCAGCCAGCTAGCTACCGTGCTAACCAATCATAATGATTTTACCCCCTATAGCGACAGTTGTATGCTATCCATAAGAAATGGAATGATTCTAAGAAAGCTGGACAATCTGTCTGTTCCCAGCTAGTGATCCCTGGAATGTTGTTCATGAAGCATCTCAAGGGACAAAGCACTGATAATTAGCAAGGTAAAGATACGGGCATGTGGAATGAGGAGAAGTTAAGGTTAAGATATTCCACATCAGTGCTTTCCATGCTGAGATGGTTGATGAACACAGGCCCTGATCTAGCCAGCAAGACCCTCCCCCTACCAACCCCCCCCCCCCCCCCCCCCGAAAAATAAATACATAATAAATCCAGTTGAACAGTCACCTAGAGGAAACCTCCTCCCCCTCCCCCAACCCTTTGTATTTACAGGTAAATGTTTACAGTCAAGTGAACAGAAGAAACACTGGACAGGAGCAAGGATTCCTCTTGCTTTGTCCTCTGTGGGATGGTGACATGCTGTCGGCTTGCTGATATGTTTTGTGTGTCCCTGGGTTTTTGGGCGTGTCCTTGGCATGTTCTGGCTCGTGTTTGTGGCGTGTTTTACACGTGCGCTGATACATTTTACGGGGAAGCTGATATGTGTTTGCATGTTTCAGTTGTGACAGGCACCTGCGCTCATATTCTGGAGCCACGCTCCTGTAAAATCTGCACAAACAAGAAATAACGGGTCAGAAAGACAGAGACATTACACCACAGATCCATGTGTAAACGATCCATGAGAGAATCACAAACACACAGCCCTAAGTTAAACAGAGGAATATGTGTTACAGCTGTTACATGCACAGCCTGGATACACAGCAGACTCGTACGCCTCACCTTTGCTTTCTCACTTGGCTGGCTGTTAGGGCCGTATGGTTGATTGTGTAGCTCCTTGGAGACCACACATAAGAACTCAGCCTGGTCCTCTGTGCCATAGTTGTAGGAGGAGCCAATGCTGACCAGCTGTGTAACACACACACACACACACACACACACACGCACAGACACAAACAAACACAGGAAAAGCATACACAGAGAATGAGTAACCGGTTTTAACATGAATAAAAACATAATCAACCCTTAAGCTATTAAGTGGTGCTCCTTTTTTCTAGTTGCAAAGAGATTAAAAAAGAAAGACAAAGAGTGACAAATGTAATTTTTAAAAAGACATGCAATGCGGAAAAATAACTTTCAATCAGTGACAGCTAAGAGAAGTAACTTCTAACGATCTCAAACTCAGACACACACACACATTTTCTTCGTGGTGCAGTGACATGCTCAGGCATGCCTGGCCTTAGCAACAATGAACCTGTTGCCAGGTGGTGGCTCCAGCTGGTAGCAGTGAACCGGAAACACAAACAAACACACACACACACCCAGGTCTACACAAACACACATTTACTAGTCAACATTACCTAAACTGAAACCACAGTGAAAAAAAAAGAGAAAAATAAATGTCCGCCTCTTGGAGGGGGCGGGGCATGCAGTAATTGGCGGGAGGCCAGAGAGGATTGTGGGACACACCTCTCCCCTTTTGGCAGGGTGAACAGGCTCCTCCCCCATCACCTCCCGAGACACAATCAGCAGAAACTCTGACTTCTGGGCCCGCCCATAACCTACACTGACAAGCTGCAACAACCAATCAGAGCACAAAGCAAGGCCCACGTCATCAAGAGCACGTGATTCCCTGAGAGATGGAGGGGCGGGGCGGTGGAGAACACTTTGCCGAAAGTTACCTGTTCAAACTTCCAGCCATCGGACATGGTGGAGACCATCTGAGTCAACTCCTCTTCCTGACACTGCAGCACCCGGTAGACATGCTTCACAGGCAGCTAGAAGCACAGCAGTGAAGGAGAGGGAGAGAAAAAGTAAAAAAACAGTGACTTCAAAATTCAACACACACATAGACCTGAACATGCCAGCCACACATCTATTTAAAAATGACCTGGGTCTGTGTCCCACCCCCCCTTCTTAATTTGAAATCTACCAGAACTGGGACTCATCCCATTAGACACAACCTGAAGTGTGAGTGGTGCACTCAGCGAGGAGACCAGGCCCACACGTGGCTAATCAGCTAAAGAGCCGCTCCAGTCCCAGGTGAGCAGCTCTCTCCCTTTTCTTTCTGTCTGCCTCTCTCAGCATGCCGAGAGTGCTTTTAGACTGATCAATAACAGAACATATTTTTCAACATGGAGTACAGCAAACTATATTCAAAGAAGCCTAGCAAACAACCACGGCTGAAATGAATTTGGACGCAGAGCTGTAAGATTAAAAAAAAAAAACGACTAGAAGTGGTGACCCAGTTGCATTAAAATCCCCAATATAGACATGTGTGTGTGAGAATCACTGTGTGTCTCTAGTGAGTGTGTGACAATGTGCGTTCTCTCACCTGTGTGGTTTTGGTGTCTCGTTCTCTGATCTTGTCTTTGATGAGTTTTATTAACGATGTGATGTTATAAAATTCGGCCTCTTCCAGGACCCCTTCAAAACACGCAAGCACATTGTGCATAGCACATATGAAATAACAAGCAAAATGTATGTGACTTGTTTGAGTAAGCCCATCAAAAAGTATGTGTGTGTGTGTGTGTGTGTGTGTGTGTGTGTGTGTGTATGCAGGAGAATGCATTCCTACCCTCCTCTGTAAGGTCTCGGTTCAGCACCAGCTTTCCATGTCTCAGGTAGTTGAGCACTGGCCCAAAATACACAGGATCTCTGTCAATCAGATATGCCCCAGAGTCATCCTAGAGAGAGATTGGGGAGAGGGTGCGGCGGGGTGAGAGAGAGAGAGAGAGAGAGAGAGAGAGAGAGGGCAGAGAGAGCAGAGAAGGAAGAGAGCATTAAAGCCATTAAACTTTAAGCAGTAGCACAGAAAGAAAAAAAAAAGAAGTGCGCTGGATTCACATGAGAACCCCCAGAGATCTCTCTAAAAATACACACACTCACTCACTCACACTGTTGCCCATGTCATATGCACACTTACAGGCACCCTTCTTTGCTCCCTCTCAAACACACACAATTCTAGAATTCTGTGGTATATTGCTAGAGCTGCAAGGGTAAATGGCAGGAGGCATTCTCTAGCTTAAATGGGTTTAAATATTAATGCACAGAGCAAGTCTCTGTGTGTAAGTGTGTGTGTGTGTGTGTGTGTGTGTGTGTGTGTGTGTGTGTGTGTGTGTGTGTGCATAGCCCAACAGTAACTCCCTTCTTAATGTGCAGTCAGGCTCTTCTCATGAATTATGGAGGCACATTTGAGCACATGCTTAAGCGCACACACACACACACACAGGCACACACAGAGAGCGCACCTACCCAGACATTCTTCCAGGCTCAAACACACTTTAAGCCACACAATTCATCCTATGTAATCTTTTAAAAGGTTAAATCAGTTAAATTGTCCTCTGCTTAAAATGTTTACTAAAGCTCAGGGAAACAATGTGTTGCAAGCATACCGGTACATGCTGTGTTTCATGTGACAAGACGACACATCCCCACTGCCCTGGTATGCTTCCAGTTTACAGAAGGCCCATAAGGACCAACTCCAATTGAGAGACATGATGCCGTGGTAAGATGTATTCCAAAATGACCAAGAATTTCTCAGTTGTGGTCAGGCACCAAAGCTGACTGTTCTTGCCATCTGTAAGCTTTCCGCTTTTTTTTAAAAATCTGATTCTCTCTCGTGCTTTGGTATGCTGGTATGGAATTTTGTGGGAATTGTACTTCAGGGTTAGGGTTAGCAGTTTTACCTTAAAATAACAATAAAAAAATTGGGGCGCTATCATGACATTTAATATGGCCTCCGTGCCATTGCCATAGCCAGGGTCCGTAGGCATATTACTGCGTTATGTAAGTTTGCCTGAAGCCGGCCGGTTACTACTGTCTGGCGAACTAGTAAGTAGCTAGGGTGACCATATTTGAGTTTGAGAAAAAGAGGATACTTTGTCGCGGGGGTGGGGGCATGGTAGTGTATAGCATACAGATGACCCTGCCTCCTCCCCCCGCAACGAGGTTTTGCCATCTTTTCTGCAGATGTCATGTGCTATTGTAAACAATGCAACTAGTCACTAGTTACATTGTTTACAACAGCACATGACATATGTGTAATGTGATGTTGTAAAGAATGCAATTAGTCACTAGTTACATCGTTAACAACAGCACATGACATCTGCATGTGGAAAAGATACTAGTTACTAGTGGAAGCGGCAAGGTGCTCCATGTTGCCAGATTGGAAATGGCAAAGTATCGTACCAAAAGCTCAAAATGATCGTCTTTGGGGGACAATTATCGTGCATCTTGCAACACTGAGCAGGCAGTCGATCAATGACAGTTCTCTCTACAGTCAGAGCTCGTGCAACAAGGTGGAACGTAAGGGAGATACCCTTTCCAAAACTTGTAAGGGCGTAGAAACTAGATTGTGAAAGACCCAGAGAAACACAAATATCCGACGAGGTAAAAGAGGATCATCTTAGAAGTAGCTCATTTGCTGTCTTGCTTTGTCTTGTGTTGCACTTGCTTTATGTTTGACTGTGTTAGGAAAGTTGTTGACTCACTAGTTTGTCATACTGTCAAAGTAGGCTAATTTCAAGAGGTTTCGCAAGGTTTAGCCGCTAGCATCTCGTTAGCAATTCCTCTATTGTGCTGCTTTAATTAACAATATCTGGACATGATTACTGAAGGACAACATATTGCAATACATCTCCTTACAATGCTCAACATATCACAAATGTTTAAATGTTTGTAATAAAATTGCATTATTGGGCTGTCATTCTGAAAACCAAGGACTGCTATTGAAGAAACCATTCTGCCCAAGCCATCTGTCAGGACAGCACATTTGCCACTCAGAGGTAGTGAAAGGGAAAGTGATGCGCTCATTCAGACGGTGGCGAACTGGTTAAGTTGACCTTTGGAAATTGCGTAAAATGTTCTGTCTATTTATTGTGAAGTTTTTCCTCAGGCTTTTTTTTTTAAAAAAGTCTTTTTTATTTTTATTTGATTCTTCTCCAAAAAAGTTTGAAAATCTATGTGGGAGATGATGCCAGATCATGACTTGTGAAATGTAGGCGGTTTTGTTTTTAACAAGTGGTGAAGTCCAAATCTTAATACTTTTACAGGCCACAGTTTCCCTTATTCAAATGAGTTTGTCTGAGGTCACTACTTCAATTCAACTTTGACTGACTGATGAGAAAACCACTTTATTTTTTACAGTAAAATCCATGAAAAAAGGGAACACTGTTGTCCTCTTTAACACAAACACATCCCACACTGAGAAAAAAAATATCATAGAATGTGGAAGAGTGAGAACAAAAAGAGATATGAATAAAGAAGATATAATTGCAGTTGTAACAGCAGTGGTGGTAGTAGTAATTAAAAGTACTAGTATGAGAGAAACTAGCATGCCATTGCCATGCTCGTTCCATATTCTACTAAATATCTACATTAGCAACTGAATGGCACATACATACCAATATCTAGGAGACTCTATGACAAATTCATCAAGAAATACTCGTTTATACAACATAATTTGTCAGAAGTATGAATGCAATGTAGATTGGACATTCGCAAGGAATGGCCCAGTAATATTCTCAAAGCAATACAGCAACAATGACAGCAATACATACATTAGCTAAATAAAATTAGGATTATGGAAATCCAAGACAGAGAGCAGCTCTTTACCGGCTAATCCCACCGCTGCTCTCTTTGGGTTAAACCATGTCATTATTCTGGATTTGGAGATTATTTGGAGATTACTGTCTGAGATTAAATTATGAGAGTAGGTGAGACACCAGGGGAGCAAGAGTATGCAGGATGACTGATAAACGTTTGGGGAATGCCCATGTCTTCGCCCCTCATTGTAAATAATCCTTTACTTTACACCGTTGTTCTACTTTATTTTGTGTAAAACAAAGGCAAATCTATTCCTAATCCTGGCAGTGCAGGAAACTGTGTGCAGGCGGTGCAGTCTTTCCCTTAGATGCAGGAAACAGGAAGATTAGAGAGTAAAAGAGAGACAGATGGCTCAGCAGCAGGATGATGACATCATCAAGACCCCCATCCCCACACAGGCTATCTAGCCAATGAAGAGAGAGCCATCAGCATGTCTGACCAGTTGTGAATGAGCATACAGAAATGTCCCAACACACATTATCTGTGATATCACAGGTATGTCCATGAAAAAACATCATGCTGAAACTAGCAAGTCTTCCATTCACCACTGCCGATAAATTGTGAAGGATGATCAAAAGATGATACAGGAGTTGTGCATGATTTTATTCCATGGCAATACAACTTAAATATCACTTGCGCACACATCCAACGTCCAGGGCCACCATACCCCTGGCAGATTGTGTGTGTGCGCAAAGCTTGGGTTATTTCGGCACCCCAGACAACAACAGAGGGTCTGTGTGGCTACAGCATGCAGTACGCACGCGCGTGGACACGAGCCCTATGTCAACCCCAAACTGAGTGAAAGCGGATTATCAAGACTCAAAAGGTCGAACGTCACATACAAAAATTGAATCCCATGCCAAATGCATTTCAGGACAATATTACAGGACCACTGCAGGGTTGTTTTACACGTTAAAATATTTAGTGTAGACAGTAATTAACAGTCTAATTGACGTTGGTACGTGCTAACGCAATCACACGAAGAGAAGCGGGCACTTTAACACCCAGCAAACTAGATCCCCCATGTGCCCAGCTACATTTTCATATTGTAACTGCAGCATCAATTTCTACCTCTGAAATATGGGCTAAATAATTTTAAGCTGTTTCCTCTAGAGTTAAACATTACTCGTTGAACACAGGGATTGTTAAGTCTAAACCACCTATACCATAATAAATTGATTTCTTAAAACTTTCGCTAAGTAAACTCAGCAGCACGACGGGCAGTTGGCAGACAGTCAAAGTAAAAGTAGGTTACGTCCATGGCGACATTTCAGGGTACACATGGAGTTTGTCTAGTTTATGGCATCCTATCGTAGCTGGATGATGTGCATTACACTTCACAAGAACTCCCGTTTTCCTTCTGACTCATTTATGAACCTCGGGAGCTATGGAATTATGTGCTATTTGACTTCAAGCTGAAAATTATTTCAACGCAAACTGTTCAGTGTTGCAGACGTTCAAACGTTCTATTGTTCGACTACTTTGTTCATCCGAACCTAAATATCTACTTTTTACGATCTGAGACAGAAGACTTTGCTTACCTTATCAGAGTCCAGATCGGGATCCGCCTGGCAAAGTCGATATAGAAACGACTTCGGATCCCGACAGAGGGTCTGTCGTGTTGTTAGGAAATGCGTTCCACCGACATTCAAACGGACCCATTTCGATGTTCCGTTAAAATATGTTGGGGGTTTACCACTCGGGGAAGACAGAACCGGACACCTCCTGCAGTCTTGTCCGCTGATATCACAGCTATTCTCGGCCATTCCGCTTCCTTGCCTTCTCTTCGATGAGTGGGGCGCCGGCAGGAAACGGCCAATGCGAGCGTTCCGCTCGGCAGACAAGCAGCGATGTGAAAAGACGGGGAGTGTCTTTTGTATTTATTTTACATGAGAAAAAACAGACACCATGGAACCCGCTCGAAACTTCACATTCGGTCTTTATCTAAAAGGTATTTCTGAATACGAACGTACGATGAAGGAAGCATCGATTCTTTGTCTTCACTTTGGAGTCCTCGAACAACTTCCAACTGTCCGGTATGCTTTGGGGTAGCTGTGGTCTAGGGGTAAACACAGCAAATTCCTCATGACAGCTCCTGTGCATACGGTCATTATCTCTCCCGCAGGGGGTTGGGCTACTTGGAGATTCCTGAACTGACCGCCAGAGGGCTGTCTGAGGAAACCCCGCCCACACAGCAAGCTCCACTTTCGGTTGCATGAGACTTCATGTGGCTAGAATTAACTGTATATTCTATGTAGCAGCATGAAGACATAATTTTAGAGATCGGATTAAAACGTATAACATCCAGTAGACTACGTACTAAGAAAAACGAAGTGGCGAGTTCAACGAAAACCAGCGATTGAAAGCATACCTCGTCTCCACATTCAATTAGGGCTGTTTTGTTCCCTATATGTGTCAGCAAAAAAAAAAAAAAAGGTATCTGGAAGTACACTTCATAAGTTCCACCACTCAATAACAACGGAAAGGGAGAATACGAAATGAGAAGTGTAGGGAAAAGACCAGTTTGGGTTATTTCTCAGCAAATTAAAAGGTAATATTCAAATCAATGTTAGACGTTAAGGTTTTTGTTTCCAAACGAGGATTTGTGTAACAACACAAGTGATTGCCTCTTTTTTTATGTATTCTATGTGAAAACAGTGAATTCTGCCAAACTCCAACCAATTTATATTCATGGTATGATTTAAATATGTACACCTAACTTTGCACAGTTCCATAACCAACCTGTATACCTAAACATGCACTAATACCCCAATATTTGATGTCAACAGGAGAAACAAACACACAGAGAGGCATGGTCTGTCGGCCTAAACCCCTACATGCTTTATTTCAGCTCTAGGTGGCGCTGCAGAATAGCAGTCTTCACCGTGGCAACGAGACAGGCTTCAAATGATCAGAAATATGATTAAATCACTGAGCAAATAGAAAATGTATATGATATAGTAAGAAAAAAAAGCTGTAAAATATCATAGTTTACAATAATTCTTCACATTCAAAGGCTTTACATCTCAAAACATACACACAGCATGGCCCCCGAATATGACTTCAATCCAAATATGATTTTTCATATATTAGAATTTAAATAACACAGAATGACTAGAGGCTAGAATAGTAGCCATCCAATAACCTTATACAAGAATAAAAATACAAAACCTGGATCCTAGCATCGTTGCATTTCTCGCGTCAGATTTCAATATTACATCATCTGTACATCACAGTTCTCCCTGCTCCCCTAGCCGAGAGAGGAGAGGGAGAGATACACAAACGCAACCATCTGCCGCCTTTCCTTTAAAACGCCCCAGGGAGACAGGACACACACTCACTCAAGCGCATACCACCCACCTTATACACAGTGTACTCACTGCTCACAGGCACACCAATCAACTCACACACACTCACACTCACAACCATTATCCCCTCCCCATCGTAGAGCCTTAGACTAGAGGGGGAAAAAACAAACAAGAAGAAAGAAAAGAAAAAAAAAGAAAAAAAAAAACAATGAAATCAGTCGTGCCATTGGCTCAGGGCTGATGTGTAACCCTTGTGGACACACCCCTTTAGAACTACATTTCCCAGAGTTCTGCAGTGATTGTTATAGGGGGGAGGTGATTGGATGATTGGGACACGTGGGCGTTTCAGTTGGGTTTTGCTCCTGGGGTGAGTTTTGTTCAGGATGAGGCTGTTTGGAGGAAAGGACCAAATGAAGACCAGAAAACATTCTAAACACTCATCCAATCATATCAGTAAGACCATCTATGGTGGCCAATGAAGGGAAAGGACCCGCCTTAATTCTAATGGTGACCAATCGGATCAGAGCTGAGGGTGAGGGCTTTTGCATTCTTGAAGAAGGGTGAAGTTAACGACAGAAGTTACACATAGGTATGGGACAATGAGCAAAAGAGAGGGCAGGGGAACAATCCAGAGAATGAGATGACACAAGGATGACGGTGGAAGTAATTTTGAAATATGAACTACTTTAAAAGTCATCTCATTTTTCTGGCTGGGTCGGTAAGTGTGAAATTTGAGGAAAATGGCAAAACATCAAGACTACCGACTCAATGCCATACTACCCTAACTTCCAAATGCCACACTACCTTAAAACTGACCTGTGCACTAAAATATTACTTGGCATACAGGACAGCAAGAATGGGATAAAAAAAAAAAGAAAAAAACGTAGGTATTCCAGAGTATTCTGATGCACTGCGAGAGAGGGGACTAGGGGGTAGAGGATAGAAGGAAGAGAGCAACAATGAAAATGAGAGGAGATGGAGTCTACTCTAGAAACTGCACTAGTTAAAGGTGCAGTTTTGGGACTGTCTCTGTTCTGTAATTGGCCGAGAGGGATGTGGGGAGGTGTGGCCGAGGAGAATCTGCACTCCTATAGGCCAGGGTTCTGGTGCTTATGGTAGATCTTCCTCCAGACTTCCTGGATCTTCTTACACCATCTGTCAGCGTTACCGCTGGGGTCCATCAGATAGTATGTCCGGTTAGGCTGTGAAGACAAGAGAAAAAGCATTAAACTAATACAACGCAAGTGTGCTCTAACTGACCAGACGTAACCCACATTCATTTTAGTAACCTTCTCAATGTTTATATAGTTTAATAGCTCAGTTTAATAGTTAATCACTCTTGCTGTAGCCCTGCCATATGTGAAAATGGAATGACTAAATGGACTGTCTGTTTACCGTGTGAACAAAGAACGTTTTGAAGTTCTTGGCTTCTGGCCGAAGCTCTGGAGACCAGGGAATCTCCCCCTTGAGAACCTTGTTGACTGGATCCACATAGTACAGGTGAGGGCCTTCAGTCAGGAGTAGTTGCCTTCGCCGCGCAAATAGGCCCTGGAGTGACAATGGAATAAAAACATAGGTTAAAAGGTGGTATATGTAAGAATTTCAGATTGAACCATTGAAAATGTAACTTGAAATAGCAGCAGAAAGTGAAGACTATAACCTTTTTGACGTGATGTCAAAAAATGCCTATGCTCTGTGTCGCCCAGATATCTACTAAAGTGAGCATGCCAACCAGCTAGAACAACTCCAGCAGCTTTCATGGTGGTAACTTTGTACATCAAGAAACGCTAGTGAGTCACTGTAGTGAAAACAGCAGGGGAAAGCAATTGTGCGAATGCATTTGTTTACGAATGCACTTGAAGTACGCATGGCAATCCTGTAGTTATCAACAACCACTCCGTAGCAAGTCCATCAGCTAGCTCAAAGCCTGAGTGCTTAAACAAAGACCTACAGTGGTCAGTTTGCCTCGACTGAATTAATGCAACATAAAGATATCAAACGATGTTGATGGAGACACTAGTGGTACCCTAGATATGTTTCAATCATATAATTGCTTTCATGCTACACATAGTCCTTACCCTCCACCACCATGGCCAAACCTTTTGGTTACTTCTGTGAAGGGAGGGTTAACATATGTAGTTACATGTGGCTCCCAATCTGGCTGTCGGTCTTAGATGTACTGCCTGAAGAGCTAAAGACACTGAGTTGCCAGGAGAAAGCTAGGCATCAAAATACTTATATAACGAGAGTGGAGCTTTTCCCATACCTTGCGTTTGTCTACAGGGCCCATCTTCAAGATAAGATTGTTCTCTACAAACTGGTGCCTAAAACACATAAAAAAAAGAGGGGTGAGATACCCTGGCATTGAGTCACAAGATGGTTTAGGGCCAAATAACGAGTGTGAGTAAGACTGGCTGGTTATCTGAATACCATGGGTTGACGGCACACTGTTTGTCAAGCAGCAGGCGCTTCTCCTCATCACTAAATAGCAAGTCCAGTTCCATGCTGTTGCTGTCCAGATCGTGAATGAACTGATCCACGGACAGGGTTGGGTTGTACGTGGGGGCAGGACTGGGGACTGAAGCAGGTGTAGGAGGAGCCTCCACTGCCGGAGTTACCTGCATATTGCTGAACTGGCTCAGGAGGTCATCATACTGCGGGGTAAGAGGAAGATGAGAAGAAGAAGTGAAAAGAGGTCATTTAATTAAGGACGTAATTAGTGTGTAATAATAGTATCCTGTGTGTCTTGATGGGCTTTTTATAGAGAGGTTTGCATGTGCAGACACACTGGACTGGTACATGGATGATGACCTCAGGCTAAAATGAGTTATCTTACAGATGCAATACAGGAAAAGAGTTCTTTCTTTAGGGCCTTATACATGTGCCACTGAGATCAGATCAGTTTATCGTATCGTATTCGCGTGTAGGTGTGAAGATTTTCAAGGGAAACGGCTCTTGTCGTTACCTGTATACATGTGCAAAATGTGAAGCTGTTACATTGCCTCGGGCATGCGCAAAGACCACGGAGATGTGCTCCCACCTGGTTTGTTACTAACAACATCAACGTGGATCCGCATCGGGCACAGGCAGTGTAGTGGCTTAAAGTTCCCTTCTTTCTATCAGCATATAGTTCTTAATATTTTCTTTGAATAACCACTCTCAACAACTGTTTCAACAACGGTAGAAAATTGTGTTTGCTCCATCTTTTACTGGACTCATAATTATATGACAGTGGTATTAGTTACAGTTGAGATACCCGAAATAACTTGCATGCGCAGCAATCCTGAGACGTGATTTTTAGTTTGCACATGAATACTAACGTCTTCTTTGATCCCAGGAAATTTGAGCACATAACCCATCTCCCTTACGGAGATATTGGCGAAAGTTGTTTAACCTACTTCATTGCAAACGTCTAGTTTTTCAAACGTGTCTAGTTTTTGTGCAGTAGTGAATAGAGTCTCAGTCTACTACACCATACATAGCATATCATGTTTGTAGAAAATGATTAAGGTGCAACAAATGCCAATAAGCATATTTAAATTAAATGATTCACATTGCAAGCAAAATGGTGCGGCTGGAGCACAGGGAGGGACAACGGTGACGCAGTTTGGATGTAGCGACAAACATTTATGTGCTGTAACAAACAGTGTTAACCAGTATGTGAGTAACGTGGCTTTTATTAAAACATAGCGTGTGTAATGTGTAGCTATTTCATTCCGTTTATTAACCTTTCCGGCTGTCTTTATTACTAGCCAGCAGCAGACGTAAAGGAAAGGGAGCATTTTACTCCCCGGCAATCTCTCTACAAACTTCCATATAGACGCGGGATCAGCAGAGGAAAATCTACTTTCCTTTTGGGAGAAACCAGGCCAGTCGTTCCCACGACTACAGCACCTTGCAAAACGAATTATATGCGTTCCAGCAACAGGTGCTGCGAGTGAGCGTTCCTTCAGTGCAGCAGGGCGCGTTATAGAAGCCAGGCGCTCTCGCCTGAATCCTGACACTGTAGATGCTATTTTATTCCTGCATAGTGCTAAGACAAATTCTAAATAGAATGAAGGTTAGGCATATCAGCAGAGGTATATTTTGGTTACATTAGGATGGCTATGTTTATAGCTTGCGTTTTAGGCGCACCACAATGCCAAGAAGTTTGTCGCGACTGTAATGGCATATTTCATTGTGGGGGTGATTGATAGCTTAAGGCTTACAGACACGGTGTTTTCCGATGTTTTACTGAGTCCTCTCTGTCTCTATCACACACACACACACACACACACACACACACTCTAACGGAACCAAAAATGTTTAAATGAAGTGACATCCCTCAAATGTCGCGTCTCCCGCAAACCTGCAAGCTATGAGTCAGCTGTCAGTATTGGAAGAAGCCTTAAAGTCTCGAAGATGAAACTTCCTGGGTTATTTTGTTTCCTTAGGCTATTAGTTATATTTTAAAACAGCCAGTCACATTGTAGCCTACCACTCATGGAATAAGGAATTTCAAAGAGATGAAGTGAACTTTCTAGCCTCTAACTTTCTAGCCTCCTGTCACCGTCTCCCCCCAGTCACGCACAGCCTCCCCCATGACACATCGGCCTGATTTGACACGCCCTTTTCTAAGCCGTACGATCATGGTAAACCACCTCTCTCGAAAGCTTCAGACGATCGGCGGAAAAACTAACGGTTTACATCTAGACCCCTTATACATGAGGCAATTGTAACACGTTCGCGAGTTTCTATCGTGGTAGAAGCGATGTAACAGCTTTACATTGACGCATGTATAAGGGGCTTTTGAGTCACATACACAAAGATAAGAATGTTTGTGGGTGCACTTGTGTTAAGCAGTAGAGTTTTGGTCTAAAAGGCATGCCAAACCCCTCCAAATGCCAGAAAGAGTACAGCTGGCACTAACAGAAGTTTTATTGCATGCTAATTTATGTCGATATAGTTAGCGATGCAGTGCTGTGAAAGCTTTTCTTGCACTTCTGTGAGTAGGTCCTTCTCAGACGACAGTACTAGATAGGGCATAGCCTGAATGATTAATGGGTTTATTTGTCCTTCGTGTGACCATATACCAAAATGAATTACCTACAAAAACATACCTCAATAGTGGTTAAATTCCTGCATGTGGTTGCCCTAAAGACACTATTACATCACAATAAACTTTTAACGTAGGTTTAATGTCTTGAACGACACCCTCAATTGATGAAACTTGAAACTAATGAATTGCAATACAAACAAACCTCTCGTTCTATTCCACATTATTCTCAACATATGTGCAAGTGAGACATTCCCTCAACTGAAAGTTTTAGCTTTTCTACTAGATAAAACAACAGTTTTGTCATTCTCTTCTACAAAATAAACACTTTCACTAGGGTGGTGAAGAACAATCCTCCGCCACTTACATAAACCTTGTTTTGTTTCCAGCTTCAAAGCAACTATCGTTATCATAAAACTTTGCTAGCTAGATAGTTATCACCTTCTGAACCACAAATTGTGAAGGCAAAGCATTCTGATTATTCATGTCATGGCAATTACACTTCAGAAGGACTTGATAGGCTTTTATTTGCCTTCCTAAAACTAGCTCACTATTGTTGGCTTATTTCAGATTTTCAAATGAGTAAATAGGCCAACTGTGCCCATAGCCTCCACATAGCAGACACAACTCTACTTGGATGGGTTCAAATCATAGGCTAAACTGTTGTTTGTGAAATATTTAGGCCCTAAGCTAATGTAGGTAGCTATAGCAGGCTTGAGTAGCAAATAGAAGAGCTGCCAAAACTCACTTTAAAAGGGCAAAATGAACCTGTTACATGAGCGAAGAGTTGTGTACCAGCTTAGATCGTTTCTTGAGCCTTTTAAAATGCAATTTACTCTTCACTCCAGTAAACTCCAGTTCCAATCCAGTTTATATTAGCTGTGAGGGAGGAGGATAGCTAAAATTGAGGGTCTCTACGCTTTCACCCAAATTAAGTGAATCCATTGCACATTATGTGAACTTGTGTCTGCGTGTATGTATACTCACGTTGCCATAGCAGTCCTCGTCATCTTCTGACATAGCAGGCAGGTAAGCGTTGAGTTTGGGTGGGATATGGAGGTGCAGGTCTCCCCAAGAAACTGACTCGAAGAAGGGGTGAGACTTCAGAGGCCCGTACCCGTCCATCTCCTCACAACCAATCCGCTTTGCAGGATCCAACAACTGGAAGCGAAACAGAAAAAGGGTCAGGAAAAAAGCAACATAGTGAAATCTGTAACTTAACACTGGAGTTAACATTCTCACCAGAAGCTGTTCTACCAAGTCCTTGGCTTTGGGGAAGAATTTCTCAGGGAATTCATACTCCAACTTTATAATCTTCTGGAATATAAGATACTCATTTCTGGAGAGAGAGCAGAACAGAAAAAGGCCCATATGAATAGTGTTTCAGCTGTAGAACCCTCCCAACTCTAGTGGTGCTGGATGACTAGATGAAGTGGACTTACCCAGCTCTGAATGGTGGTAACCCAGCAACCAGTTGGTAGATAATGCAGCCAAATGCCCAAAGATCGGAACTGTGGAAGAGAAAGAAAACCAAGTAGATTTACGAGTTACAACCAAAACATATACCATAATCACCAAGACAACAATATAAGAAGCAATGTGATGCCAACAGATCAGACCTATTGATTTGCCACTATATCTGGGCAACTTATGTATGTAATGCGTTAAAAAGCTGAACCTAAAAGTGAAAGTGAAATCTTGTGAAGTATAAAGTTACCCAATGAGGTTAAGAATAAGTGTCACCTTTTCACACATACAGCCGCGGAAAAAATTAAGAGACCACTTCAAAATGATCAGTTTCTCTGGTTTTACTATTTATTGGTATGTGTTAAAGTAAAATGTACATTTTTGTTTTATTCTATAACCTACTGGCAACATTCCTACCAAATTTCAAATAAAAATATTGTCATTTAGATCATTTATTTGCAGAAAAATGACAATTGGTCAAAATAGCAAAAAAGATGCAGTGTCTTCAGATCTCGAATAATGCAAAGAAAACAAGCTCATTCATTTTTAAACTACACAATACTAATACTTTAACTTAGGAAGAGTTCAGAAATCAATATTTGGTGGAATAACCTTGATTTAAAATCACAACTTTCATGTGTCTTGGCATGCTCTCCACCAGTCTTTCACATTGCCGTTGGGTGACTTTATGCTACTCCTGGCGCAAGAATTCAAGCAGCTCGGCTTCTTTTCATGGCTTGTGACCATCCATCTTCCTCTTGATCACATTTCAGAGGTTTTTTTATGGGATTCAGGTCTCGAAATTGGGCTGGCCATGACAGGGTCCTGATCTGGTGATACTCCATCCACACCTTTACTGGCCTGGCTGTGTGGCATGAAGCATTGCCCTGCTGGAAAAAACACTTCTCAGAGTTGGGGAACATTGTCAGAGCAAAAGGAAGCAAGTTTTTCTTCCGGGACAACGTTGTACTTTGCCTGGCTGAGGTTTGTAAAAAACCATAAGGATTGAACCAAAGCCGACTGGAGGGTCTCCTAGTTCGTCTTCTCTGATGAGTCCAATTTCACAGTAGGTGCAAGACTCTGTGGCTTGTAGGCCTCTCCAGGTCTCCGTCTAACCATCAGACGACCATGTGTTGGGCAAAGCTGAAAATTGGACTCATCAGAGAAGACGAACTAGGAGACCCTTCAGTCCGCTTTGGTTCAATCCTTATGGTCTTTTACAAACCTCAGCCAGGCAAAGTACAACGTTGTCCCGGAAGAAAAACTTGGTCCTTTTGCTCTGACAATGTTCCCCAACTCTGAGAAGTGTTTTTTCCAGCAGGGCAATGCTCCATGCCACACAGCCAGGCCAGTAAAGGTGTGGATGGATTATCAACAGATCAGGACCCTGTCATGGCCAGCCCAATTTCGAGACCTGAATCCCATAAAAAAAACTCTGAAATGTGATCAAGAGGAAGATGGTTGGTCACAAGCCATGAAAAGAAGCCGAGCTGCTTGAATTCTTCCGCCAGGAGTAGCATAAAGTCACCCAACGGCAATGTGAAAGACTGGTGGAGAGCATGCCAAGACACATGAAAGTTGTGATTTTAAATCAAGGTTATTCCACCAAATATTGATTTCTGAACTCTTCCTAAGTTAAAGTATTAGTATTGTGTAGTTTAAAAATGAATATGAGCTTGTTTTCTTTGCATTATTCGAGATCTGAAGACACTGCATCTTTTTTGCTATTTTGACCAATTGTCATTTTTCTGCAAATAAATGATCTAAATGACAATATTCTTATTTGAAATTTGGTAGGAATGTTGCCAGTAGGTTATAGAATAAAACAAAAATGTACATTTTACTTTAACACATACCAATAAATAGTAAAACCAGAGAAACTGATCATTTTGTAGTGGTCTCTTAATTTTTTCCGCGGCTGTATTTTCAAAGACACAGGCTTCACACCAGCAACGGCAATACATGTCTGACTGCGTCTGTGTTTGTGCAAAGACCTTACCTTTTACAGGCAGATTTCTCAGTCAGAAGCTCCGGGGACACGTACTGAGCTGTTCCAACAAAAGAGTTTGCCCTTGCTGCAGTGCAAGAACACATAGTCAGTGCATCACATAAGAGAGAACTTTACACAGCCAAAATCAAAAGACAAATCCTTAACAGATAGCAGAACCAGACACTGACAGACCACAACAGACGCGTGCGTGTGTGTGTGTGTGTGTGTGTGTGTGTGTGTGTGTGTAGAGGTATGTGCATGCATTCACCCTGTTTGCAGTCTGAAGAGAGCTGCTTTGCTGTGCCAAAGTCGGTGATCTGAATGTGCATCTCCTCACTGAGCAGAATATTCTCGGGCTTGAGGTCTCTGAAATGCAAAGACATCAGAACACATCACAACTTCATCCACGCAACAAACACACATGAATCCACAAAGAATTCCGTGGCACACACACACCTGTGTATTATTCCTTTCTCATGCAGGTACTCCAGCGCAGACACAATCTCAGCTGAATAGAATCTTGTGCACGTCTCATCAAATGAGCCGATCTTACGGATGTATTTCAGTAACTCCCCATTTTTAGCATAACTCAGGCCAAAGTCTGAATAGTTGTTAAAGAATACAGACTTCAGAACTGGTACAGTATTACAATACAACATAGTTTTGCGCAAATCTGTCCACCTGTGTGTTGTCTATTTGTAAAACATAATAACTTAAGGCCAACACCTACTGGTGGCAACATACAATAACGTTGTTACTGTCAAAACGGTGAAAGCAAAGCATTAGTTAGTGATTGTTTAAGGCATAACAATGACAGACAAACAGCGTTACAGTGCAATTTCAAGTGACAAATGGTTAGATAGATATTACTATGCCATCAAGTCATAATTTTTATTAGCCAACAACTACATAAGCTGGGTAGCTTATATATAGTTTACTAGTGGCAACAGTTGCTAAGGAAAGAAAAATCATGCTTCTGATCCACAGGCCCGTTGAAGTCGGATCAAATGGTTAAAAGCGTTACGAATACGCAGATTCAATTTAAACAAAGCCATTTCTATGGACCTGACACTCAAGAAATAGAACCATGTTCTATACTTTGGTGTTGTCGTGCACGTGCCACCAGTGGGCGTTTCCCAGTTAAGAAGAACTAAGTTCTAAACTCTGGCATCTCTTGATGCACTTCAGACACCGCCAGTGAGTGTTGGCCTTTATGACATCAGACATATACCAGGGAATAAACTGGCAGACATGGGGCCTTTGCTTAATAGATGACCTTTACAGCCAGGATCCAAGGAGTGAAACGTACAGTTTGACTCTGTCTGAAAAAAATTATCCTATCTGTTTTACACTAGTACATTTATACTACCTTGAAGTGTAGAAATCATGACAAATTATAAAAGCAGAGGTTCTGCTGAATACATTGATACTAATCACTTGGGGCAGAAACCAAGGGGATATTAAAAAGTAAGAACATGGTTTTGATTGCAAAGGGTTAAAACTATCTAAATGCAAACACATAATGTATTTTTCTTACACCGTTATATCATTAAATGACAGATGGATAAACCCATCAAAAGGATTATATCAATACCTAGGCTCAAAATCCTTCCAATGAAAAAAAGAAAAAATAGCTTAAAGATTCAGCAGGTGTGTGTGTGTGTGTGTGTGTGTGTGCTTGTGTTTGAGTTTGCTTGTGTGTGTGTATGAAGGATACAGAGTTTCTCTTCATCCTGAAAAGTGAAATAGAGTTTGACGAAGAAGGGATGATCGAGGCTTGACATCACGTCTCTCTCCCTCTTCACATACTGGGCCTTATTCTCTTTCATGATGTGGCGCTTTTCCAGAATTTTAACTGCAACAAAACATTATAGGTTTACAATGGCAAACACTTGAGACTAACACAAGTTTATCATAGACATTCACAAACAGAAACATATTAGAAATGTTCCACTGCAAAATTTCAATGTATATCCTTACTGGCATATTCCTTCGCTGTTGTATGTTCCTTTGCAAGGACAACCTACCAAGAAAAAAGGACAACAATGTAAATGTAATATAAACAACATCAACAAAAAAAATCAACAATTCACAAAATAAAATGGTGAGCATTTCAACCTTCAGATAATGACTGTCAGTCTACACCACAGTATAGGGAACTACAAGAGTAGAACACTGCATTCAAGATAAGAAAACTGTGTACATACAGTAGAGAAGGAGCCCTCTCCCAAGATTTTGCCAAATCTAAAATCCTCGGATCTCTTCTTGCGAGGTTGGGCGGGCTGGGGAGGTGCGACTTGACCCTCCATGCTGTTGCCGGGGAGACGTGGCGTGTCCTGCTGACCTCTTACCATGGATGGACAGGGGCAGTGAACAACAGAGGAGTGGAGGGGTGCAACATCATACTAAAAAGAGGAAGGGAGACAGAGAGATAAACATTGACCATGTAGTACATGTAGGTGTTGCACTGGTTACATAACACACTTTGTAGACACAGACTAAGCTTCATACACCAACAGGCAAACAGGTGCATCACTAGTTCACATGGACATGCAAAACCTTATCTGCTCATTATTACATTCCCCTCCCATGCCATTACCCCAGCTACATGTTTCAACAGTAAAGAACCTTGGCCCAACCTCGAACAGTCACCAACGGCCTTTGACGGTCACAATAAACAAGATAAACACAAATACAGGCGGGAGCCATGCCAATGCCATTCAAGGAGATCCAGCTGGCTAAGCAGACATTATAGCCTACCTACAACTAGCTTCTTGCGGACAAGAGACACGTCACGTTAACTATGTGATTGTATAGCTTAGCTTGCCTTGGCTACCTGATCCCATCCATGATGCTGTTAGCAGCCCTCCATTGCGAATTACAATGTCGTAGGTGGCTAGCTAGCAAAGTGACGAATTTAACATGAGGCCGTCCACGATACTGCACTGTTATTGGTAAAAACAACTTGGCTAGCTGGCCATATTAGCCAGCTGGTAGGTCATGTTCAAAGTCCTCGCTAACTTTCCTATAAATTGATCATTCATAAAACACCACACACACAAATCAAGATCATTCAAGCGTTAAACTTCCTCATTAAAGAAAATGAGCTGAGGTGAGCTAACCTTAGCACGCTGGACAGATTGCTGCCGTTATAAGATCTTCGCTACTGCTACTAAACTAGCAAACGCTAGCTCCCCAAAGGTAGCGAACATACCATATAACAACCGCCAGCTGCCGATTTCACGAAAATGGCCAATCACTTAGAGTATACGCAAGCTAAGTTTTTAACAGAACATTACACTCACATGGACCACCTCCCTGTTTAAGTCAAGTAAACTGTGAAAATGATAACCATGCCGGATAATTGCATTTCCCAACAGAACTAATTAATAAGTATAATGTTTCTTATTAACTCACTGGTGGCTAATGTTAGCTAGTTACACTAGCTAGGATAGTTTCATTCGCTCGCTCAACTGACATGAACACTAGCTTGGCGATTAAATTAGCTAGTTAGGGTAGCGACCTTAGATATTTTGAGTTGCAATCTATGTTAGCGGGTTATGTTGCATACATTACAAGTCTCTTGGTACCACGATATTATAAACAAAATCAAATTTAGTTTAGAGACCCATCAATTGCTGCTGATTAACTTGGACAGCTTGACTGTTTGTTAACTCCACATAGCTCCTTCGTGTATGCTAAAGTTGACTCATAAGTTCGCACAAGTGCGTTGGATCATGCTAGTCGCTAGTTAGCTATCGTTAGCTTAAAGAGTGTTTGCTTACAGGATAACAAGAGGTAAGGCCACACACACGACCTACTGTAAACACAACACTGGCAAACCCCGTGCTTAAGGTAACCAAACAAACCAATGATGTAATATATGTTTTAAACAGACAGATTAAAGTAACCTATTAATAAAGGGTTTGAAACTTTCCATACGCCAAAGCAAAGTAAGATCTTAAACACTAGCAACTAGCACAACAATTTCGCCGAAGGTCCTTCTGGGTTTTGGTTTGCTAGGTAAGGTTAGCTAGCTAGCTAAGGCTAACCATCGCGTCTCGAGTAAGGGCCTACAGAAAATGTTCTTTTACAGTTGACATACTATATATCACGGGCAACGGCTTCGAATCAGCATTTATTGAAGAGTCACAATACTTACAATCTGACTTGTGGCTCTTGCCATGGAAGTTTTCCGCGAGTATTTATTTGGATTAAATAATTACAGAGCTTGTAGTCATGGCTGCCTCTGCGCCTTCATTTTCCAGCTGTGACGTCATTCCACAACAATGTTACCGCAGTCGAGAGGATCGAGCACCACCTGCTTGTGTGCGCCCCCTTGTGATGAAGCCCGGAGCAAGATTTAGGCTGACAGTTGGGTTTTGGTCATGACACGATATAGGCTAGGTGCACGAAATACTCAGTGTGGGCTGTTTGTTTCCTGTTTAGCCAGGTGTGTTTGAACCTGCCACTATTCTGAATGTAATTAGTGTCTACACGTCCTTCTTTATCGTAATGCTGATTCACTAGGTGCAACACCTAACCAGGTCCGTGTAGACGCTAATTGCATTCAGAATAGCGGCAGGTTCAAATACACCTGGCTAAACAGGAAACAAACAGCCCACACTGAGTATTTCGTGCACCTAGGCAATAGTACATTTACCTTATGTATTGCAAGACAAACATAACTGCGTCTCCACCTGAGCTGCAGCAACAACTTTGTGCGTGTATTTGTTCCTCTTACTTGGTGGTAAGGACTACAAATCGGTCTATTTATACCAAACAGGCAGGTTTTGTGTTATTTTTAGCCAAATTAAACCTGCTATCAATATTACATTTAGAATACAAACGTGAAAACACTAGAATGAAGTTGTAGGGAAAAAAGCATAATTTGTTTTATTCTTTCAGGGTGGATTGGATCACCAAGCATTTCATCACCTCAAAGGAAAACAAAATGCTGCCAAACAAAACAGCACATTTAATAATAATTAATTTTATTTTTTTTAACGCAGTTTTCATTCAAAAGAATCTGAGTGCTTAGGTGTTTCCCTGTCATATGAAGGATCTTTTTACCTAACCCTATCAACCCAGGTGAACCACTTGATCTGTTCTTCTTCCCCTTGTAGCATCTTGATGGCAACTGAGCTTCTCAACATAGACCACTGACTGGTACAGTAACAAATCTAATGGGGTCGAGCAATGTTCAACTCTACATATATTTTAATATACATAGTTAAATTGTTATATTATGCATATAGCAGAAAAAGGAGACACAATTTTGGAGAGACAGCTCTAAATGTAAAATGGTGTCTGCCTGTCATACTACTTGCAGACCTGAAGGGGGCATTCAATGCAAAACCCATGTCCACAAATCATAATCACATTTAAAATGATGTATTAGCACAGGCTCACACACTACTCACTTCTTTCAACAAGCACTTCAACCAACATGAAAGATCTGAGGCACAAGATTGTTTCAGTCACTTTTCACTGCTCACCTAAGTGGGGCAAATTGTAAGTGCATCAATCACCATGACAACATTTTTGCCCATTATTTAGTACAGAGCCAAAGTTGACAGGGCTTGGGATCGCTGACACTATACACTGAAGTCTCATTATCAGTCCACAGGTCCTTATTTCAGAAGAATAGGCCCTGAACTCAAGCATCATCTGATGACTTCTGTATGATTTTGGTTAGAAACAGACAATCTGAAGATCAGGACGCCTCTTCATCACTGTCTTCTGCACCTTCTGCGGCCATTGCTCCACTCTCTTTTTCTTTTTCTTCTTCATCATCATCATCATCATCATCTTCTTCTTCTTCTTCTTCTTCTTCAGATGTCTTGGCTTCATCGCTGTCATTCTCATCATCATCTTCCCTGTAAAAAAGTGCAAGCACATGCAGATTCAATTCCCTAACAAACAGCTCAACCCCAACATCTCATTTTGACTCGGTGTATAATTGGTAGACTGAGGACATTCAATGTTATTCATCCGCTGATGGCATCCATTTGTGCTTACCTAGTGTATAACAATACATTGAATGTACATAAAGATGAGCACACAAAAACTTAGATGAACCAAAATATTGATGACTCACATTCGGAGTGAATGTCATTAATTAGCTCATACCTTGGTGCTTGGCCAGATTAGATGTAAAGGGAACAGTGCATCCCCGACATCTAAGTGTCTGATGCAAGAGAAACGGGCAGACATAAAGACCTGACACTTTGACAAGGGCGTATCGTTAAGGCGAGACAACTGGGCTCGAGCATCTCCAAAACGGTAAGGCTTGTAGGATGTTCCCTGCCAGCAGTGGCTGAGGAGGGACAAACCACTAGCCAGATCCAGGGTATTGGGTGCCCAAGACCATTAAAGGCCACCCCATCTGGGCCGAACTGAGAGAAGAGCTACTGTGGTACAGGTCGCAGAAATTTGTAAATGATGGTTGGGAGTGAGGTAGGGCTGAACGATTAATCGCATTTGCGGTTTAATCGCGATATGATGAGACGCGATTTTCAAACCGCAACTTAAATAAAAACCACTATTAAAAAAAATAATAAATACAATTTTTTTTTTTTTTTTAAGATGGAAAATTTTGCCCACATTGATTAAAGCAGCATAACGGATCACTTCCTTATCACTAACGAGATGCTAGTGCCTAAAACTAGCGAAATCTCTTGAAATGTGCTTACTTTGACACTATGACCAACTAGTTAGTCAACAACTTTCCTAACACAGTCAATCATCTAGCAAGTGCAACACAAGACGGCAAATAAGCTACTTACTAGTTCGGCAGACAGTAAAAACCAGGCGGCTTCAGGCACACCTACATAACGCAGTCATTTACCTACGGACCCTGGTATGGCAATGGCACAGAGGCGATTCTCCATATTAAAAGTCATTGTAGCGCCCCCAATTTTCAAAGCTGTTATTTTAAGGTAAAACTGCTTATTCTAACCCTAACCCTGAAGTACAATTTCTGCATAAGGCCAGTTTAAAAAGTGCATGCCTTGTGTTTACACTTGACTTTGTTTAAATAACTTAAATGCACAGTGGCAAAGCCACCGATTTGTTTCTGTAATGAGCAGTTAAATTCAAATGTAAAATGTGGGAAAGAATATTTCACACTAAATGTATCTAATATTGTGTCCTATTGAAATCATTAAGTACGTTTTGTTGGAGAAAAAAAAGAGGATAACATTTTTAAAAAATCGCATATCGAATCGAAATCGCAATATTTTGGGGAAAAATCGCAATTAGATTATTTTCCCAAATCGTTCAGCCCTAGAGTGAGGTGTCACATATTGGACTACATAGCCGCATACTGGTCAAAGTGCCCATGCCAGCACCTGTCTCCCTATAACCTAATTCCTATAAGGTGGTGGCTGCAAACCCATAGATACGTTTTGGTTATTTTGACTAGTTATACTTCAAAGGGGAAATCCCCCCTCCTCTTCCATGCCAACAGAAGCACAATCATGTTGGCTGGGTAGGAAGGCAAAGTAGAGCTCACTTTAGCTCCTTTTACCCCGTACATCTTTATAGAAAAACTGAGGTAAATTAAACCAAAAATCCCAAAATCGTATGTGGCAAGATTTGTCCGAAAGCGAAAATTGCCATGTCCGATTGGGCCAATTAAAGCAGATTTGATGTACTGTCTGTAATATTACATTGTGTGAACAGATTTGGTGTGCTATGCCAAGAGCTACTCACCTCATGGGTCTGTTCAGATTCATACACGTTCTGCCTGAGTCTACATCAAAGGGATCTGTGCATACACAAAAAAAACATGCTCAGGAAACATTAAAAATTAAAACATAAACAGCCATCATTTAGGTTTAAAGGTAGTAACAGTAAAGCAAAGGTGTCCATCATGTACCCTCAGCCTCACCTAGTTCCTCCTCCTGAGGGGCAGAGTTCAGATAGCCTTTTTCAAAAGCCAGCAACTCCTTTTCTGACTGGCTAGCGGCATAGCCTTCCAGCAGGGTATGGTTGAGTTCCAGGAACACATGACCCCATTTAAACTTTTTGAGAAGTATCACTGCCAGGTCCCGAAAACCTGAAATCACACACACACACACACACACACACACACACACACACACACACAAATATATATAAAGCTCTGCAATGAAGAAAAACTCGGCATGGATAAAAGCACACTTAACCTCCAATGAATACCTTCTCTTGATTATGTTACATTGCCAACATTTATCCAAAGTGACTGACAGTACTTTGAGGTTGGGCACTTCTATAGGTGCTTTTCCACTGAAGGAACTTGCGGGCCATTTTAGGTTTTCCACGGCAGGAAAAGCCGCTGTAGGACCTCTTTCAGTGCCTTTTGGGTAGGTCCTTCTGAATGGTCCTGAAACTACTGGGTGGTGCTTGCAGTAATGGTGGGTATTATTAGTTCAACTTGACGTGAGCGAAAGACACAAGCACCATTTAAAAAAAACAGCAAGAATATTTTTTACCAGACCTAACGTGGTGAATAGGGCGAGCTTATGGAGTTAGCATGTTGAAGTTACGGTCACTGACTGAGCATGTAGACCTTACGTGGGGAATATGGAGGGCTTAAAGAGTTAGCATGTTGAGGTTATGATAGCTGACTGAACATGTAAGCATAGCAACAGCTGAAACATAGGCTTTAATTAATCAAAGTGGTGCTGGTTTCTTCATTTATCAAGTAATTACAGCAGCCCTTGAGCCATTTAATCAAGTGTTAGCAGCTTTCTAGGAACTGCAGTCACAACTGTTTTAAATGTTTCTTCTATGTGGTATTTTGATTAACGTAAGCTGTTTAAATGTATGTTTGAACTCAATTTCCCACAATGCATATCACCTGCCACTTCCTGTTGACAGTTGACAGTTGGATGCCCGCGAGAGTTGAAGTTTAGCTTAGCTACCAAATAAGCTCAAGGACAATATATCGCTAATATCTAATATTGAAGAACTACAAGCTTTATCCCTCTTAGTCCACAAGCAGGCAAAAGTGGTATGTAACGTTTTGTTTTGTTATTATTTTAATGACATTTAAGATTGTTTTTGTGTTTATGAACGTATAATTAATTACTGTATGTCTTTCATTCATTTCTGTACAGTTCTACAGTGTATTAGCGTATGTGTTTGTTGGCACAATAAAGACATCTGTATACAACAACCTGGACCTTGGATGTGTGACTAAGGGCGGCACAGGAACATTCAACAGCTGTCTTAAACCTGGGGTAACCCAAACATTATTTCAAAATTCTCTGGTTTGGCGGCCTAATGTTGGTGCTGCCACTGGAAAAATATATCATTATTTTCGACCGCTCGGAATTGACACTGTTTAAAGAGCAAAGGCTATGGTCGAGTCTAGTAGTTCCTACACTGTAATTGAAATAGATCCGCTGAAAGGAGCGATTAGGGGGCCTTTCCCTGTTCCCCGTTCGGACCACCTGGTAAGTGCCTAGAGTTTCTGCAGTAAAAAAAGCGCCTTTTCAGTATGGATGGTCTCAGATAATGAAACAATATTACAACATAAATGACAGCATATAGTAAGCCCTGTAAAATTCAAGTGTGATTGGCTCAAGGATGCTTACCTACAATACAAAAAGTGGCAGCATAAGCCTCTACGCAGGACAGCCGGCAGGGTTTACCATAGTTGACCGGATTGGCTGCAACTAGGTAAGGCAACAGTCGTGGGTGGGAGCCAATCATCTTGTTGAAGGGTGTGTCCTCCAACCGTGCCCATGAACAGTCGATCACAGCTACGCCACTCCGAGCAACAATCTCCCTGCCGACCAGATGGGAAATGGGCAAAGTCACACAACACGGACAATTCACCAAACACATGTTGACATAGGATGAACACACAACGTCAAGTTTTGCACCACTTTGAGTGCCATTGCCTACATTGGTATATCATTTTATTTCATGTCACTGTATTGCATCATTGCTCATAAGACGACGGCTTGTTTTGAAATGGGTAATTCAAAAGGATCTAGCCCTTAATGGCTACATCATGTGTGTCGACCAATAAAACTATTGGCTCACCGGTCTGCAGGGGTGACATATCTGGTCCCCATGGGGCTGAGGATTAGTCCATTGAAACGCTGGTTAATACGCAACCCACGCACTAGGCCTTTGCGTATCAGCTTTCTGCCAGTACAGCGCTTTGGATCGCAGTGGCCCAGGTCCCACATTGCCAAAGGGCATGGCAGCTTCACCACCCCTGCTCCCTCTGCGGCTGGCTCCTCACTGGCTGCACAACGTATAAACACAAGTACTTTGGTCAATATATATACACACACACACAAGTACTTTGGTCAACATATTTACACACACACACACACACACACACACACACACAAGTACTTTGGTCAACATAATATAAACACACACAAGTACTTTTAGTCAGATATAAAGATATAACTACCTATGAGTGGTATGTGTAACATAATGAACATATGCTGCAGATCCAGACTATCCATAAGAGAGATGTCTTACACAAATTACACACATTTGTGAATTATCTTAAAGTCAATGCCAACTTGACAACATGAGCCAGGTGGCATAATTAGCTGATTCTGGGATTTAATAAATCATGAGACAATTGAGAGAAACCCAAGACAAACCTTGCAAGGCGCTATGCATCTCCTCAGTGAAGGTCTCCAATGATTTGCCCTTCATCTTGTGTCGAGTATCTTTCCCCCGATTCACATACCGTTCACTTTTCCCTGCTTTCTTCTTTCCCATTCTTAATCTCTTTCGATATCCCTATGTTACTCCACAAATTACTTGATCCAGCTAATGTTAACGAACTGAACGTGTTACAGTGCAAGCCCCTGATCTGAAAAACAAAACAAGATACCAAAACTTGCAAAACGGTTTTCTATGTCAACAAATCTTGTCAACATGTGCCCACTTAAACTGGCCAGTAGTTCGTAAACATGACACGAGAGCTTCAAGAGGTTCACACAAGTTAGCTAACTAGCTACCTAAGTTAGCATAGTTCGCTGGGGGGTTGCCATTTTGAAAGACAGGGTAAAGAGCCAAGTTCATATTCAGCAAACACATGATTCACCGATGGCACTAATCTGGTAATGTCACATGTTACTATTTTCAAAGGCAGACAATTCAGCTCAACACAGCGTTTCTTGCTAACTTCTTGAAACTCACGTTGTAGATATGTCACTGCCAGCTGTCATTGAGCATGCGCAACAATATCACAGCATGGGTATTTAATTTATTTAAGAAAACTAATACTTCATATAATGAATATCATATGACCAGTGCGACACATAGAGGGGATGCATTCGGTGAAAAATTATGAAATGTACGTTAATGATATTACATTAAAATTGTACAAATCGTTCGGTGTGTCAGCTGACTAAATCACGTGTTCAGGCAGCACAAACATGGCGCTTACGATAAAATAAGAATGTACAGCCCACTGTTACTTTAGAAGACAATAAATGCATAATGTTTCATATATGTGGGCGATATTTCCACTTGCTATGTCTGATTGTACTAGGTGAGTGTCTACTATTTTAGTTTCATGTACTACCACGGCTAGGTTGAATTGTACCACTGGCTCAAGTATACGAACTTCAATTAACCACCTTGTGTAGGTTACGTTTAACGATGGCAACATTCACGGTTTTCTTACTTCTACTAAGTCCCGTTTATAGTTCCCCGATTTCTCTGTTTGATTTTCAGTGGATGTCGCGTTTTCAGGGAAGATGAAGATAGTGGAAGAGCCGAATACCTTTGGGTGAGTCACTGCCACATTTCAGGTTTAGACGTACCTGAGTATCTGTCAGGTAAATAACTTAAGTGTCTTAATTGATGGGCTGTTTGCCGTCTGCAAGTTAAGGTAATTTCTGATTGATGACTTAAAGGTTAAATCTTCAATAATTGTATCCTAGTAAGTTCATAGATGGTGGATTGTCTGATCGTGTTTATGGTGCTGGGAGCAGACAGCATGGAGTGGATATTAAATGAATATGTCATATACTGTAAATGATGTTCAGTTATTTTCTTTCAGGCTAAACAATCACTTCCTGGCCCAGGGTACAAGGCTACAGGCTAGGACCAACCCTTCCCCTGTAATAGGACCCCCCCACCTACATCATCTGGCAGGAAAGTGCTTCAGTTACATCGAATCCACGTGAGTATTGAACATGATTGCAGTGCAAGTGATTGAAACAAGTGCGGTTGTGTGTGTGTGTGTGTGTGTGTGTGTGTGTGTGTGTGTGGATCTGTGTGTATGAATTAAGGGTGTGGCAGTGTTAAAATAGTGTTGTTTGCTCACAGGTATAAATATGAGTTCTGCCCCTTCCATAATATAACCCAGCATGAACAGACATTCAGGTGGAACGCCTACAGTGGAATCCTGGGGTGAGTAACCATAAAATAGTGGCGCAAGGTAATGATACACAAACATCAAACAACAGCAGTACATTTACAGTTGAATATGGAACTGTGTGTTTCTGTTTTCCCTGAGCAGAAACAGCCAGCCTTGCTCCCCAAAACACAAGGCCTGTATCTTATATTTAACCCCAATAAACTGATGGCTCATTGGTCTGTCCATTCCATGTGTGTGTAGGATCTGGCAGGAGTGGGAGATTCAGAATAACTCTTTTACTGGCATGTGGATGAGAGAGGGAGATGCATGTGGAAACAAGAACAGACAAACCAAGGTGGAGTGTGTGTTTTATTGCACGTCATGGCACTCCTTTAACCTGGGTTTTGATCTTGGGTGTTTGACAGTTTTGTGTCTGTGTGTGTGTGTGTGTGTGTGTGTGTGTGTGTGTGTGTGTGTGTGTGTGTGTGTGTGTGTGTGTGTGTGTGTGTGTCAAGGTGCTTCTGGCCTGTGGAAACAGCAGTAAACTAGCAGGGGTGTCGGAGCCTCAAACCTGTGTTTATTCTGTAACATTTGAGACACCATTAGTTTGCCACCAACACTCCCTCTTGGGTAAGCACAAAAATGAGAGATTTCTCAAAACAGTCAAAAATAACATTGTATGTTTGTATGTACTGTATGTATGTATGTACCTTATATGTATTGCATCCAAATCACTGTACAAATATGTGCCGGTAGTTTACCCTACACTCGATGAGAAGCTGCAGAAGGAGTGGGATGAGGCTGAACAGGCTCGATACGACGGTCTCATCACCGATCAGGTATTACATATTAAACAAAACACAGACACCATCACCCAGCTACTGCTATGTGTGAGATTTGTCTTTTTTTCCGCTTCAAAAGTATTTCTGTCTGTTTGAGTAGGGTTACAGTAAGCTAATGCGGGACCTGTTTGAGGAGGCGGGTTTCCTGAAGCGCTCCCAGCCAAAACCAGAGGAGCCAGAACGCACCCAGAAGGCCCAGCAGACAATGGATCAATGCAGACAGGTGTGTGCACAAGTGTATGAGGTTTAACCTAATAGACAGTTATACATGTTTGTGTGCCTCAAATGTTTGTATGCTTGTGTTTACAGGACATTGACAAGAAAAATGCTGAAATTGAAAGACTACGCGCTCTGCTGTCACAACACAACATTCCCTATGATCTGAGCACTGGTAAACTACAAAGACACACACACACACCATAATATTTGTCTTGCATAAGTTAACAAATCAGCTGAAAACCATTCTGTATACTTGTGCTACTTCTGTAAACTTATGCTCTATCATGTTTCTTCTCCCACTCTGCCTTTCCCCTTATATTTTAGTCAGACAACAAGCACCGGTGACTGTGGCTGTACATGAAGGACAGCGTCTCCGTGGTGATACAGGCCTTATCGCTGATCTGCTGTGATTTGACAGGCAGCTGGCAGCCTTCACCCACAGTGCCCTGTTGTGCAAACATGACCCCAGATAATAATTCCGCTGGTTGACCTCACTTGATGCGGGCATCTTAACCAACCGAGGATTCACTAGCTAACAATGTTGAAAGACTGCACAAGTTTGGGAACACTGGAAAGTAAAAGTGTCCGCACTGTTCAGGGGGATGAGTCATTAGAAAAATGGAAAAACAACTATTTCCCCTATATTTCAACATAATTTTACCCAGGTGTGAAAAAATCCACAAAAATGTAGGCAACAAGTACAGTCCCGCTCAGCAGTATTGGCACTCCTAGTGAATATGAGCAAACAGGCTATGAAAAAATATGTCTTTGCTGTTTATCCTCTTGGTCTTCCACTCAAAATATTCATAAAAATCTTACCTTTTCATTGAGGTAAAATAATTGAGAGAAAACGTTTTTTTTTTTTACAAATATTATTCTTCAAAACATGTGTGCACAGGTATTGGCACCCCTTAATTAAATGTTTTGTGCAGCCTCCCTTTGCCAAGATAACAGCTCTGAGTCTTCTCCTATAATGCCTGATAAGGTTGGTGAACACATGGCACGGGATCTGACACCATTCTTACATACAGTATCTCTCCAGATCCTTCAGATTCTGAGGTCAACGCTTGTAGACTCGGCTTCAGCCTATCCCACAGATTTTCTTTGGGGTTTAGGTCGGGGGACTGTGATGGCCATGGCAAAACCTTTATTCTGCGGCCGGTGAACCATTTTTGTGTTGATTTTGAGGTATGCTTCGGATCATTGTCCTGCTGGAAGGTCCAACCATGGCCCATTTTAAGCTTACTAGAGGGGGCTGTTAGGTTTTCATTTAATATCTGCTGGTATTTGATCGAGTCCATGATACCATGTATCCTAACAAGATGTCCAGCGCCTTTGGAAGAAAAACAGCCCCACAACATCAAAGATCGGCCACCATACTTCACAGTAGGTATGGGGTGCTTTTCTGTATGGCTATCTTTATGTCTACGCCAAACCCACCTTTGTTGTTTTTGCCAAAAAGCTTTATTTTGGTCTCATCTGACCATTTAACTCAGTCCCATTGAAAGTCTGACTTCCATTTGGCAAACTGTAGTTTGTTGTTAATTGACAGCAGAGGCTATTTTCTGGCAACCCTTCAAAACAACCTGTGGTGATGTAGGTGGCGTCTGATGGCAGATTTGGAGACTTTCTAACCCCAAGACTCAACTAATGTCTGCAATTCTCCAGCTGTGATCCTTGGAGATTATTTTGACAGTTGAACCGTCCTCCTCACGGTGCGTGGGGTCAATGTACACACATGTCGTCTTTCAGGCTGATTCTTAACATCACCTGACGCTTTAAACTTCTTTATTATTTCCATGATAGTGGAAATGGGTATTTTCAACTGGTACGAGATTTTCTTGTGTCCATTTCTTGATTTGTGCAGCTCAACAACTTTTTATTGCACATCGTCACTGTGTTCTTGGGTCTTTCCCATTGTGATGAATGACTAATGGAATTTGGCCTGTGTCATCTCATATTTGTACATCAGTGGAACAGGAAGTCATGGTTAACCTCTTAAGAGTTCATAATTAAACAGGTGAACTTAAAAATGTAAAACATGACTGGAAATATACTTCAGTTAGATTTCAATTATAAGATTTTTCTAGGGGTGCCAATAATAGTGGTACACATGTTTTTGTAAAAAATATTTATTTAATCTCAACCGTTGTTTTCTCTTACAATAATTTAACTTCAATGTAAAGGTAAGATTTTTGTGAATATTTTGAGTGAAACACCAAGAGGATAAACAGCACAGACATATTTTTTCATACCCTGTTTGCTCATATTCACTAGGGGTGCCAATACTGCTGAGCGGGACTGTATGTTGTGTTGTACTGGATGGCAGAACAACACCATACAATAGAAAGCCACTTGCTTTGATCCGCCTCGGCGGAATGACCTTGAGCTGTCCTTTCCAGTGACAGCCTATATTTGAAAGGTGTTTAAAAACTCACCTTTTAATCTATCATCTGTCGAATTAGTTAATTATCACAGTCATAATTTTTGTATTTGTTGTTATTATTTATTTTATGAATTTGTACATAATATTGTTTATTGATTTTTTTTTTCTTCTCCATTTGGGCTAGTATAACTTCCTTTTAAAATGTTTTATATATGTATCTGTTTTCTGATGTCTGTTTTAATGTTCTGTAAGTCGCTTTGGACAAAACACTCTACTATGACCATAACCATAACCATATATATATATTGAGCATAATCCTAATTAGTGTGGTGTATCTAAATATACTGCGTTCACTGATGGTCTTTCCATACAATATCCATTCTCACTCTATATTCAAAAAGAGATATTCTGGGATTGGGTGTAATCCACTGTGTTCCAATAAGTTTTAATATTTGTATACAGTTGCCTCTTATTTTAGCATGGTTATTGACACATTTTATTTTAAACAAAACATATAAAATCTTTATAAAATAAAGTATAAAATATTATTAATTATTATTAATTATTTATTAATAATCTTATGTCATGAATAGGTTTCATTATAATAAGGTGAGTGAGCTTATTATCTTTAGACACCAACCAGATTTTACCTGAACATTGGACTCCACTAATAATGAGGGAAAAGTTCAACAACATGAAGAATGTTGCTTGCGTGTAGATCTGGGAACATGGTAATATTTTCCAAGATGCTGTATTTCATGTAATCACACTGACATCTATATGATTCATGCCACACCAATACAAATAATAGTTAACCTTTGACTTACCAAGTTATTATAGTCCATATTTGTACTGCATTCAAAGACTGGACTGATGGTTAATGAACAAAAACAGCTATGTCACTGAAGTTGACACATATAGGTGAGGCCAAAGTATATAGACTGAAAAGAACAACAGATAACTCAAACTCTATCGCTGGTCTGCCATGGACGCATCAAGAACATGGATCCTCATTCTGTTTGTCATACCGACTTTCAACTGTGAGTGTCTCATTCTCATGCCTTAAACTTTGATTTTGGGAGTAGATGTTATTTCAGGTGTGTACTTCTGAGTGATCTACTCACACAGATAAACAGAGAGAGTCGTTTTTCTGTGAACTGAATGTTAAATGTGTAATGGCTGTCTGTATGAAAATTAAGTTTTACATCCACTGGACCCTCATCTAGTCAGTTTAATGCTATACAGGACACAAAAGCATAAAAATGCCATTTGGGGTTAACATGACATGTACCAACATAGGACAGGCATTAACAGAATAATGGTACACAAATTTTCAATACATCTGCTTAAATGTTGCTGACACAAATATTTGCTGCCATGGGATCATGTAGCATGAGACAGAGGACAAGAACAGGAAACTAAAAGGATACTTCCAGTTCAATGTTTTTTGAAGTGCACGTCAAAACTTTTCATGACAGGCCTTATATAATTAATTTTCTTTGTCGTTAAATAGTGAACAGTGTAGAGTTTTAAAATATGATCTGCATGTAGAACAGCAAATGTGACTATTTGAAATTACTGTCAGAACTCGGGCTGTGATTGTCCACCAGATTTCCAAAATTGCTTTGTTTTAAATTATTTACTCCCAACTTTGTTGACCTCATCTGGGTTTTATTTTGGGGTGTTGTGTCCACCAGTGCCTGGCTTCGTTGTGTGCCGTCTTTGCAGAGGTTTTGAGTCTGCTACCTTGTGTCTCTTTTGAACGGAAGTTGCCACGTCTCTGTAGTTTGAAGTTTTCTTGACTTCCCTGGGGTTATTAAACAGTTTTTCTTCATATCTTGGACTGTTCTTTTTGGACTTTGATAATTTTTATCACATAATGACTGAGACTGTGTCCTACCACTGCTCTATGACTCAACTGCTAGAGTTCTCAGCTGACAAGCAGGAGACCTGGATTTGATCCTCATCAGTCAACTCTCTGTGACAATTACACATCATGAGGACGTCTCTTTTAAGTCTTTTAATTCGACACAGACCACACTAAACATGTGATCCATGCCGCTATTCTGGCATGTTAGCACATCATAAGAGTTGTGTGGCTAGGTAAATATTTTAGAAGGGAAGGTTAAGCACATATCTATACAATTGGCCCCATCCCAATATTCTACTTGTCTCTCCACTGTGTGTGTGTTGGTGTATAATGAGTGTGTGTTTGATGTCAAACGCTCACAAGTTCAAGACATTTACACAGATATTTCATTGTGCTTGTGTAATTACATTTCATCTGTAGGTTTTCCCCGCATTGAAAATGCCACCAGTGCCCCAAATGAAATCTCCAGTCCTGGTAAGGTATATGTGTGTGTTTGTATGAGTGTGACTATGTAAAGTTGTATGAGTGTATGTGGGTGTTTGTATGAGCGTGAGTATGTAAAGTTGTATGAGTGTTTGTGTGTGTTTGTAAGAGTGCAAGTATGTAAATACATTATATAAAGTGCGTTCAGAAAGTATTCAGACCCCTTCACTTTTTCACATTTTGTTATGTTGCAGCCTTATGCTACAATATTGTATATGTATTTAAATTCAATTTTCCTCATCAATCTCCACTTAATATCCAGTAATGACAAAGTGTAAACAGGATTTTAGAACTTTTTCAATCTGAATATGCTGAATATTTTCTGACTGTACTGTATATTGTGTAGGTGTGTGTTTATTTAAAATGTATACAGTGTTTGTGACCAGCTGAGTGACATACTTTGTTCTACCTTCAAACATCTCTTGAAAAAGTGCTATAATAACTTGAAGGACAGTGTGTATATTTAAGTACTATGACACAAGTGACAGTGGGGTTGGTAAAGGATATCCCCATGGCTGTGATTCGGTTCGAAATATTACATGATATAAACACATATCAATCCCTTTCATCTCTGCCATTTTATTAAGTGTTAATTCTGCTGTAGGTGCCACCTTTGCTACCAGTGAAACCATAACTAGTACTGGGAATGGAAGAACCACTCCTGATGTAAGACCCACAACAACAGCCACCACCTCTGACACTACCGGGACAATAACTACCGCCGACAGTAAGTGATATTCCTATTTAATATCCACTGATCATTCAAAGCAGCACATTAAAGACAAAGCTTTTGAATTTACAGTGAACTGTATTAATCCCTTATGCACATCACACAAATGAACGCAGAACTCTATAACTGAATAGTTAATATGGGTATTATTACCAGTACTGTATACACTAAATTACAAATCATTCATACTGCACATTCACTAATAATGTGTTTTGGACACTTCATTCACTGAGCAGAGACTAACCGCTGTATAGATGCAGAACATTGAGTGGAACCCTATGGAACCCATTGAGTGGGATAACCCAGTGCAATGCAAGCACTATATATAAGAGACCTCAGTGTGGAAATATTGCTTTGAAAGAAAGAAGCACATTATAGCACCAAATAAGTGTCATATTTATATCTGACCTTCATGTTGCAATCTGAGGAAATTCCACAAAGTATATCATTACGTTTCTTGTAAGGAAGAACAAAAGGACTTCACTGACTTTATGCAGTTGAACATTTACCACACATTTTTATCTCTCCGTCAGATTGTGGGCAAGCCCCTCTGAATAGCCGGATTGTGGGTGGAGAGGGCGCCCCTTCTGGAAATTGGCCCTGGCAGGTTAGCATCCATTTTGACATTTTCGGAAAACACATCTGTGGAGGGACTCTCATCAACAACCAGTGGGTGCTAACTGCTGCCCACTGCATTGAAGGGTAAACACAAGTCTTGCATACTGTAATAACAAAGCATTATATGAACCTTATTTAGACTCATTGGCATTCATATGTTAAGGATAGAATGTGGATTTGAGCTCTATATAACCCTTATGTTCCTTTGCATTTTCAGCACAGCTGCCATGTACACAATCTACCTGGGCAGGCAGACCCAGTTTACCCTTGCCAACCCCAATGAAGTCAAGCGTTCTGTCCAGTCAGTCATCATTCATCCTGACTACCTGAATAAACCATTTACAAATGACATTGCTCTTTTGAAGCTGAGTAATCCAGTCACTTTCACCAACTATATCAGACCCGCCTGCCTGTCATCCAACATGAGCACTTTCCACAACGCCACCACCTGCTGGTCTACTGGCTGGGGAAATGTGGGCGCTGGAGGTATTATTCAAAATAAATGTACACTAACTCTGAAATTATACTTGTGTACAAGTGAGATAATATTTGGATGTGAAGACTTCATTTATGCATTTATGGTTAACACTTTTGTAGTTTTTTTTACAGCTATTAAATTAATGTCAAGAAAAAGCATTTCACATGCAGATAAAAAGCAAAAAGGTGACAGTTACATTTTGTTTGATCTATCTCTTCTGCCAGAGTCCCTTCCATATCCTCAGACACTTCAGGAAGTGGAGCTTCAGGTAGTGGGGAACAAAGAGTGTGCCTGCAAGTTTGATACTATTTTGGCTGGCGTCATTCAGCCCACTATGATCTGTGCAGGAGGGAAGAAGGGAAAAGCTGTCTGTCAGGTAAGGCAACTACTTACAAAACTAAAAAAAGAGGCATGAGGTATGTTGATGTGTTTGTCAAATAGAAAACTGAACACCTCTCCGTTGACCCCTTGACCCCTCCTACCAGGGAGATTCTGGAGGTCCCCTGCAGTGCAAACAAGGCTCCGTGTGGGTGCAGGCTGGTATTACCAACTTTGTGGTCCCATGTGGCACTGGTAGAGCCCCAGACGTCTATGCCCGTGTGTCTGCATTCCAGACTTGGATCATGAATGAAGTGGGAGATGGACCAGGTCTTGGCTTTGTGAAATTCACCTCCAATGGCACGGACACAGACAATAATTTCATCTGCACACAAGATAGTAAAGACAGTAAGTGGAAATATTCAAATAAACTTTCATCTTCCTTTGATCTAAACTCTCTTTGCTGTGCAGTTAACTCTTCATAATAAAGAAAACCAGATCTAATATAGTTATAACGCTGGATGCAGCTACAGGGTGCAACCCAACTAGGATGAAATGCCTCAGCTGTATTTTGACATTTGCTTTTGAACCACTTAAGTTTACCTCTCCATATTTCACAATTCTGCTTGATCTCTCACTGTTGCACTTGAAAATGACTTAAATATATAGTATAACATTATAAAGATTTCCTCAGTAGAATTTTGCAACCTGGATCATATACCTGCTTTCAGACCATTTTTCAATTAAGGAATTGTCACTTTGTATTTCAAAGCGATAATAAAGAGATGCACATGATGAACAGATCTTAGAGGTGTCAACATTTAGCATTTTTAGGCGATGCTTCAGTTAAGTTTATTGTCTTGTCTCTAGTTTGTGGCACAGCTCCTCTCAGTAGCAGGATAGTTGGAGGACAGGATGCCTCTGCAGGGAGCTGGCCATGGCAGGTCAGCCTCGAGAGACCATATGGTCACGTGTGTGGAGGTTCCCTCATCAACAAGGAGTGGGTGCTGTCTGCTGCTCACTGCTTCAGCAGGTAAGTGGCTGCAGCATTTTTCTTCTAGTACGCCTTCGCTGATGCTTTCATCTATCCTGTTAAACAAAAGATGGTTATCTCTGGCAGTGTTTCTAAACATGGTCCTTGAGTCTGCCCAACTTATGATTTATGGCTCGAAACATATTTTAGAGTGAGTATGCATTTGGTAGTGGAGAAGTGGGCCCACAGTAAAATTTGTACAAGACTTTTGACTTTCTTCTTCTCCTAGCATTCACACTTTTCTCTGTTTATCTATTTCCCATCAGTGCTGACACAAGCGGGTGGACCATCAGTCTGGGTCGACAGTCTATGGACGGTCCGAACCCAAATGAAATGTCTAGAACCGTGGCTGAGATCATTTTACATCCTAAGTATGATGCTTCCACAAATGAGAATGACATGGCTTTGCTCAGGCTGAGCAGCGCTGTCTCCTTCACCAACTACATTAGACCCGTATGTCTGGCAGCCAGAGGAAGCATTTTTCACCAGGGCACAGACAGCTGGATTACTGGCTGGGGAAACCTCAGAGAAGGAGGTGACATTTCTTGATCAACTATTAAATATACTTAAAATAGGTATGCTTTTCAACACTTCTGCTAACCAAGAGCCAAGAGCCAAGTAATGGGCTCATTCATTTCCAATGGAGAATGTCAAAGAACTCTGAACAGAAGAAACTGCTGCTAGCCAACATGCTACATGTGAATGGAAATGGAAATACTAAAAAATAACATGCATTCTTACCATGATTGTAAAAATGTCTCGATCAGTATTTAAACTTGCTTTGTAATAGTATGTGATGCATTTGTTGTTATCAATATCATAAAAATTAAACACAAGCCTGCTAAATGCTAATTAGCTTAGCACCGTATTGACTGTTGTCCTCCTCCCTGCTCTTCATTCCACTCTCTCCTCTCAGAGTCTCTTCCATACCCAGGGGTTCTTCAGGAAGTGGAGGTGCCTGTGGTTGACAACAAAGTGTGTGATGAGCTCCTAACATTTACAAAAATTACAGACAACATGATATGCGCTGGCCTTCTTGAAGGAGGGAAAGACTCTTGCCAGGTACATCTGGGTGTCTTTCAACATTATTCTTCCATTTTAAAATATTTAACCGCACACCACCCACATATTTCAATATTACTGTTGTAAATCAACTGATCAACAATTGGAAAAGTCAATTACTGTCTTGAGTTGGGCTGTTTTCTCCCAAACCAGCTCATAGACGTACAAAAACAGCCATCATGTTTACACATTTTAAATGTTTTCTAATAGGGTGACTCAGGTGGTCCGATGGTGCACAAACAGGATTTGGCATGGGTCCAGTCTGGGGTGGTTAGTTTTGGAATTGGCTGTGCTCGACCTAAGTTACCTGGAGTCTACGCCAGGGTATCCCGTTATGAAGACTGGATCAAATCCCACATCAGGAGTGACCCACCAGGCTTCGTCCAGGTCATGACCCCTACCTCACTGCCTCCAGTTTCCCCCACAGCCAGTGGGAACACCGTCACATACTCAGTCTGCCTGCATCTCCTCCTCTCTTTTTTCCTCCTCTCTCTTATCTGATTGGATAGAGATCCTTGTCCTATCACAGGGCCAAACATTCTGGATTTGGAGTATAATGTCTGATTCTGTTTAAATGGATGGTTGTGACGTTTGTATTTTCTTTTTACATTGAATTTACTGTAACTGTAATAATGTCCTTATATACAGCAATAACAAGAGGCAATGGTTGGTCATCGCATACTAACTAACTAAGAAGCACAATAAAAGCCTCAGCATTCAGTTGCCCAAGACATCGGATTTGTCATAAAGTGGAATTATTCCTGAATTATTGTTGAAATAGTAAGCTCTCATTGTCAAGTAACCATGAACGGTCTGGATTTGAAGAATGTATCGGAAGTTTGTAAAATAAGTATGGGGGGAAAACTGCAATACACTTCAAATGCCACTTCTATGAACTTGTTCTGCTTTTCTGTGGACACATAAGGAAACATACAACACATTATCAGGCCTAGCCAGCGTTTCACACTCATTCATTCACATTGAATGGATGGATGAATTTGATGCTTAATACAGGTGCACAAATGATTTGCTTTAATTTCACCACAAGATTACTTTAAACTGACCAGTGTCTACGTAGTTTCCAGGAAGTGCCTAATACTTAAAGTCTAAACAGACCTATCAGATGACATGTTAACGCACCTTAGTCTGCAGGAGATGCTTTGTGATTCACTGAGGTACTGAGTTGAGCAGCAAATAACTGCACAGGCTCCATTGCGTGATGTGCATAAGGGATTATTACAACTTCCTAGTTCATGGGTTCCATGCATGGGTTTTACATCAGGAGTTGTACTTCCATTCCGAGAACTAGTTATGGCTTTATCACGAGATGTCACTCAGCTGGACACACACATTGTATATATTTAAGTACTCACAAAAACACACCTACTCAATATACCATATGGTCACGTGTGTGGAGGTTCCCTCATACTCTTGATCTTATTCTCTCCTATGGGATTTTTATTGACAAAATCGTTCTCTGATCACATGCCTATTGTGTTTGATGTCACTCTATCTAACCCCATGTGTACAGTTAGAACCCCAGGCCGTTTTTCCCGTTATAGTAACTCCCACACTGCAATCCAGTTCTCTGAAATGTTCAAAAAAACTGCATTCTCAACTGCTGATAGGCTTCCCTCCAACCCAGAGGAATTGATTTCCCTCTTTCATTCCTCTTGCTCAGACATCTTAAACTCTGTAGCCCCCCCTTAAATACAAGCGGCCCAAACTGACATCCCAACAGTGGTTGGATGAACCCACCCACTCTTTTAGACAGGCCTGTCGACAAGCTGAACGAAGGTGGAAGAAAGACCATCTTACTGATTCTTCTGACATTTTTAAAAATGCATTGGTGACTTATCAGGCATCAGCCAAAAAAGCCAGAGCCAAACATTTCTCTGATATTATAAATAAACATTCCCATAGACCCCAAATTCTGTTTGGTACCATAAACTCCATTATCAACCCCCATCTAATGTATCCCCAGATGCTGACGCATCCACTGACATCTGTGAAAAATTCTTAAAATTTTTCACTGAGAAAATTGAAAACATCAGATCCCAGTTTAACCCCTCCCCATCTGACTTTCCGCCTGGCAGTTCAGGTGCTACAGTCATTTTTAACACATTCAAACAAGTTTCTTTAGAGGAGCTTAGGGAGATAGTCTCACATATGAAACCCACATCTTCCCCTCATGATGTTGTCCCCTCCCATATCATTAAGGACACTTTTGATACAGTTGGCCCAAGTATTCAAAACATCATAAACTCCTGCCTAGCTTCTGGCACAGTCCCTTCATGTTTTAAGCATGCGGTCGTCCAGCCTCTGCTTAAAAAACACAACCTGGATGCTAAGTGTCTAAAAAATTATCGCCCCATTTCTAAGCTTCCTTTTATTTCTAAAGTGATGGAAAAAGTTGTCCTGTCACAACTGCAACCTTTTTTAGATTTAAATGAAATATTAGAACCTCTTCAGTCAGGCTTTAAAACTCTCCATAGCACTGAAACAGCTTTGTTAAAGGTGACAAATGATCTGTTACTCACATTAGATTCTGGTGAAAATGCTATCCTGGTTTTATTAGACCTTAGTGCTGCCTTTGATACTGTGGATCATAACACTCTTCTGACCCGCCTTGAACAGTGGGTTGGCATTAAAGGCACAGCCCTCGAATGGTTCAGCTCCTATCTGAAACATAGGACTTTCTCAGTATCCATCAGTCAGTTCTTTTCATCCACTGCTCCCACAAGGGTCCATCCTTGGACCAGTCCTCTTCGGCCTGTACATGCTCCCGCTAGGGAACATTATCAGGAAACATAACATTTCATTCCACCTCTACGCAGACGACTCTCAGCTGTATCTTCCACTGAAGTCTAAGGACTCTTTACAACCTCTCCTGGACTGTCTGGAGGATATTAAAGGCTGGATGGCAACTAACTTCCTTCAGTTAAACAGCAATAAGACAGAAGTCATGATCTTTGGCCCTCCCAAATCAAAACACACTCTTGTCAGCAACCTAGATCACCTTGAACCATTTGTCAAGTCCCATGCTAGAAACCTTGGTGTCATTCTTGACTCAGAGCTTTGTCTTGACAAGCAAATTTGTGCTGTTGTCAAAAACAGTTTTTTACCAGTTACGCGTAATTGCCAAGATCAAACCTTTCCTGTCTCCTAAAGACCTTGAAAAAAATCATCCATGCCTTCATTACATCACGGCTGGACTATTGTAATTCTTTATACATAGGCCTACCCCAGTCCCCACTAAACCACCTTCAGATGGCCCAAAATGCAGCTGCAAGACTGCTGACAGGCACTAAAAAACATGACCACATCACACCAGTTCTTGCCTCCTTGCATTGGCTTCCTGTTAATTTTAGAATTCAGTTCAAGGTTTTACTGATTGTTTTTAAAGCTCTTAATGGACAGGCCCCTAGTTACATTTCTGACCTTATTTCTCCACACCAAGCCCCCAGGTCTCTCAGATCATCTGGGAATGCTCTCCTCCATGTGCCTCGGTCAAGGCTCAAGCGAAAAGGTGACAGAGCCTTTGCAGTTGCAGCGCAACGGCTGTGGAACCAATTGCCCCTGGACATTAAAAATGCTCCGTCCATCTTTGTTTTTAAGTCTAGGCTCAAAACTCACCTTTTCACTCTATCCTTCCCAGCTTCCTAACCCTCCGTCTGTTGCCCCATCTGTAACTCTGTATATGTCTCTTGTTGTCATTGCCGTCTCTGTTCCTGTTGTCATTGTTTCTGTTGATCTGTCTGTCTACTGTTGCTCGTCTCATATTGTAATTATTTGTTTACTTATTTTTTACTTTATTTTATTTATATCACAATTTTTTATGTACAGCACTTTGGTCAGTGAAAGCTGTGTGAAATGTGCTTTATAAATACATTTTACTTACTTACTTACTTACTTACTCTTCAACAAGGAGTGGGTGCTGTCTGCTGCTCACTGCTTCAGCAGGTAAGTGGTCACAGCATCTTTCCTTTAGTACGCCTTTGCTGCTGCTTTCATTGATCATATTAAGCAAAATATGATTATCTCTGGCAGTGTTCATCATGTTTTTTACCAAACATACCAAAATGTTTTTTTATTGTTATCTGTTTTCTAATGTCTGTTGTTAATGTTTTGTAAGTCGCTTTGGAAAAATGACTATACTTTAACCATAACCATATTGAAATGTTAAACATAATTCCTAATACTAGCGAGGTGTACATGAATATACTCCGTTCACTGTTGGTCATTCCATACGATATCCAATCTCACTCTTTATTTAGTTAAGAAAAGAAAAAAATATTTCTTTGTTTTTATGTTTCTGTTTAAATGATGAATAGATATTCTGGAATGGGGTATAATCCACTATGTTCCCAATATTTGTATACCTTTGCCTCTCATTGTGGCATGGTTATTTACACATTTTAAACCAGTTCTAAACTAAATATATAAAATATAACAACTGAAACAGAAAACGTCCATTCAAGATAAAAAACAAAAATGGGGCTAAAATGATTGCAGAATAAGTGCGTATGTACATAGAAAAATGTGTGATCTTTCATCAGGAAATATGATTAATTAATAAGCTTATGTCATGAATATGTGTCATTATAATAGGATGAGCGAACTTAATATGTAAATATAGACACCAACCAGATTTTACCTGAACATTGGACCCCACTGATAATGAGGAAAACGTTCAACAAAATGAAGAATGTTGCTTGTATGGGTGTAGATCTGGGAACATAGTTATATTTTCCAAGATCCTGTATTTTATGTAATCACACTGACATTGGACTGTTCATGTAAAGGGTTCTTGCCCAACCAATACAAATAAATAGTTGACTTTAGATTTCCCAAGTTATTGTCCATATTTGTACTGCATTCAAAGACTGGATTGTTGGTTAATGAACAAAAAATGTCAATGACATTGAAAAATATAGGTGAGGCCAAAGTATATAGATAGAAATGAGAACAGAATAGAGTAAATGAACAGAATACTCCAACTCTATCACTGGTCTGCCATGGAAGCATCAAGAACATGGATCCTCATTGTGTTTGTCATACCCACTTTTAACTGTGAGTGTCTCATTCTCATGCCTTAAACTTTGATTTTGGGAACAGATGTTATCGCAGGTGTGTACTACTGAGTGATATACGCAGATATTACGCAGATAAACAGCAAGGGTTGTTTTGTTTTGTAATAACTCTTGTTGCGTACATGAATCATCCCTTGGTTTGGCCTGGCTTAGCTTGTTTGAGAATTACCTCACATAATGAAGAAAAGTGCTGGATGAGTAGTTTTGACGCATCAGATATTTTAATTTGTTATTTATAGGAAAAGATGTTAAATTCCTTGTGCTATTGGTGGGGGACTTCCCACAGCAGCTAATCCTGTCTGTCACATGCAAGTACTCATAGCCAGCAAACTACCCAATATAACAATTGCCCAACCAAAGATCTTGAGCAGCAACACACAACTGGCTGGTGATAGCCGCAACACGCACCACTTGTTGTACCCAAGATCCGTAAAGGCTGTCCTACATGTGACATAACATGTACCAACATAAGACAGGCATTATCAGGAAAATGGGACACACATTTTCAATACATCTGCTTAAATGTTGCTGACACAAATATATGCTACCATGGGATGAAGCATGAGATAGAGAAGGACAAGAATAGGAAACTATACTTCCAGTTCATTGTTTTTTACTGAAGCGCCTGTCAAAACTTTCCATGAAAGCAATATTCGCCTTATATCATTTGTTTTCTCTGTCCTTTAACAGAGTAGAGTTTTAAAATATAATCCACCTGTAGAACAGCGAGCTTGACTTAAAATGACACAAATGTCAGAACTCTGGGGTTGTGGTTGTCCACCAGTTTTCCAACATTTTTAGTTTTTAGTTTTATTTACTCCCAACTTGGTTGACCCCACCTGGGTTTTATTTTGGGGTGTTGTTTCCACTGGTGCCATGCTAAGTTGTGTGCCGTCTTTGCAGATTTTTTGAGTCTGCTTCCTCTTGTCTCTTTGGAACCGAAGTTGCCACGTCTCTGTAAAGTTTGAGGTTTCCCTGACTTCCCTGGGGTTATTAAACAGTTTTTCTTCATGTATTGGACTGTTCTTTTTGGACTTTGATGGTTGAATTTTTTGGCTCAACTGACGTCTCTCTCATTTAATGACATCACAGACCACACTCAACATGTGATCCATGCCGTTGTTCTTGCATATTAGCACACCATAATAGTCGTGTGGCTATGCCAATATTTCAGAAAGGAAGATAAAGCACACAGATCTAAACTATTGGCCCTACCCCATTCCCAATATTCTATTTGGCTCTCCACTGTGTGTGTGTTGGTATAATGAATGCGTGTTTGATGTCAAACACTCACAAGTTGAAGTTAGGCTCTCTGAAACACACAGACATCTACACCGATATTTCATTGTGTTTGTGTAATAGCATTTTATCGCTTTCCCGCATTGAAAATGCCACCACTGCCCCAAATGAAATCATCACTATTCCTGGTAAAATGTATGTGTGTGTTTGCATGTGTGTGAGTATGTAAATACATTATATAAAGGGCATTTAAAGTAAGTATTCAGACCCCTTAACTTTTTCACATTTTGTTATGTTGCAGCCTTACGCTAAAATAATTTAAATTCATTTCAATTAAATTTCCTCATCAATCTACCCTCAATATCCCATAATGACAAAGTGAAAACAGGATTTTAGAACTTTTTACAATCTGAATACGCTGAGTCTGAATATTTTCTGACTGTACTGTATATTGTGTAGGTGTGTGTGTGACTATTTAAATATGTATACAGTGTATGTGCCCAGCTGAGTGATATATTTAGTTCTACCTTCAAACATCTCTTGAAAAAGTGCCATAATAACTTGAAAGACGGTGTGAATATTTCTGCATTATGGCACGAGTGAGAGTGGGGTTGGTAAAGGATATCCCCACGGCTGTGATTCTGACAGAAATATTACATTTTATAAACACAGATCCATCCTTACATCCTTTCCATCTCTGTCATTTTATAATGTGTTTAATTCTGCTCTACACATCTCAAGGTGTCACCCTTGCTACCAGTGAAACCATAACTAGTACTGGGAATGGAAGTACCACTCCTGATGTAAGACCCACAACAACAGCCACCTCTGACACTACAGGGACAATCACTACCGCAGACAGTAAGATATATTCTTGTTTAATTTCCAATGGTCATTCAAAGCAGCACATTTAAGACAGAGCTTTTGAATTCACAATGAACTTGTAATAATTCTGTTATGCACATCACACAATGAACGCAGAACTCTATAACTGAAAATTTAATATGGGTATTATCAGTACTGTATACTCCAAATCACAAATGATTCATGCTGCACATTCACTAATAATGTGTTTTAGACACTTCATTAACTGAGCAGAGACTAACTGCTGTATAGTTGCAGAGCATAGAGTGGAACCCTATGGAACCCATACACATTCCTTCATAACCACACAACTTTCAGACACGTCCATTTGTGTCACGGAACTTTAACACGACAACTGCAAGTTTTCATGAATGACTGTTTATTTCGCGAATGGATTGACAGCACAAATCAGGGATACCGAACGGCAGTACAGGGCGCGTTCGCTCCACAGGGATAGTCCAGCCCAGGAGGGGCGCAGGCTCGTAGCGCTGCTGACAACAAAGTAGCGGGTTCACAAGAACACGTAAAACAAAACAAAGAGCCAAGCTCTGAAAGAAAAGATCGTAACTAACAAAACCAGGAGGGCAAACAAAACACGAGTCTAACTCGGACAGTGTAAACCAAAACGTGACAGACACAACGAAGCATAAAGGCGAAGAGAACAAGCGAAGATAGGAATCCTTACGGTTAGCAAGAAGTTTGGCAACCTGTGATGTGCAATACCAGACACCGAGTGTGAGGTGAGTGGAGTCCAAGAAGAGACTGTGACAGGTGTATGTGATTAGTCCTCGTGAATGCTTAATGCGATGCAGGTGAGTGAGAGTGCAGGTGTGAGTGATCAGTACACCGGTGAGTGTGAGCGAGAGAGCGCGGAGGTGGGCGTGTCTGGTGCAGGTCCGGGCTCTGATGTGACAGTACCCCCCCCTCCAGGGACCGCTCCTGAGGGCCTCAGACCCCGACTCCGTCGCCGTGGTCTACCTCTAGTCCGGGGAGCTGGGCGGAGTGGGTGGGCTCTATGGAACTCAGCAAGGAAGTTGGGGTCCAAGATCTGGTCCCGGAGAACCCATGCTCTCTCCTCGGGCCCATACCCCTCCCAGTCGATGAGGTATTCGAGGTGACCCCGACGACGCCGTGAGTCGAGGATCTCTCTGATGGCTCTGAGGGCCCTCCTCAAACAGGAGCGGTGACGTGGCACGTCAGCGTCAGGCTGTGAGGGAGGAGAAGAAGAAGAAGAGGTGACTGGCGGGTGGTAAGGTTTGAAAAGTGACATGTGCAATACAGGGTGAATACGGAGGTGCGGAGGGAGTTGGAGTTTGAATGAGACTGTGTTGATTTGTTGTATGATGTTAAAGGGGCCAATGAAGCGAGGACTTAGCTTTTTTGAGGGCAGCCGCATCCGAGTGGAGAGCCAGACCTTCTGTCCAATGGTGTAGGCGGTGTTCGGCCTCCTCCGGACATCTGCGTGATGCTGATGGCGGTGGACTGCCCTCTGGAGGTGACGGTGTGCCTCGCCCCAGACCCTCTCGCTCTGCTGAAACCAGTGGTCCACTGCGGGGACCGTGGAAGGTTCCCCAGACCAGGGGAACAAGGGTGGTTGGTACCCGAGCACGCACTGAAAGGGGGTGAGGCCCGTCGTGGCCTGGCGGAGGGAGTTCTGGGCGTACTCGGCCCAAGCGAGGTACTGGCTCCAGCTGTGCTGATGGCCGTGGCAGTAGGTTCGTAGGAACCGGCTGATCTCTTGTACCTTCCTCTCCGTCTGCCTATTGGTCTGAGGGTGGTAGCCCGAGGACAGGCTGACCGTCACACCTAGGCCAGAGGAACGCTTTCCAAAAGTGTGAGATGAAATGCGGGCCCCGATCGGAGACCACGTCCTCCGGGATTCCGTAGTGCCAGAAGACGTGGTGGAACAGGGCCGTGGCTGTCTTGGCTGCTGTGGGGAGATGTAGCATGGGGATTAATTTGCATGATTTTGAGAATCGATCGACAACAATGATGATACATGTGTAGCCCTCTGAGGCGGGCAGGTCCGTGATGTAGTCGATGCCTAGGTGTGACCATGGTCTCTCGGGAATGGGCAGCGGTTGCAGCTTCTCTGCGGGTAGCTGTCGGGGAGTCTTCGCCATGGCACAGGCAGTGCAACCAGCCACGAACCTACGAACGGACTCGGCCATGCCACGCCACCAGAACCGATCCTGGAGGAGCGAGAGGGTCACATTGACCCCTGGATGACCTGTGCCCAGTGAGGTGTGCGCTGATTCCATAAACTGCTCTTGCAGGGACGCAGGAAGGTACGTCTTTCCGGCGGGGGTGCACGGCGGAGCAGGGTCTCCTCCTCCAGGTTCCACTGGATGGGGGCGACGATCAGGACCTTGGGCAGGATCTTCTCGGGCTCCTCCGTGCTCACCTCGCTCTCGTGGAGTCGTGACAATGCGTCTGCCTGAATGTTCTTCGACCCGGGGCGGTAGGAGAGAGAGAAGTCGAAACGAGTTGGGGTTCAGGCTGCGGGCCTCTCGGATGTACTCCAGGTTCTTGTGGTCGGTGAGCACGGTGAAGGGAAAACGAGCCCCCTCGAGCCAGTGTCGCCATTCCTCCAGGGCGAGCTTCACCGCCAGGAGTTCTCGATCCCCAATGTCGTCATTTAGCTCCGCCGGGCTGAACTTCTGAAGGCACATGGATGGGGCCGCAAGGGTGACCCGGAGCGCTGGGAGAGGACCACCCCCGCGCCTGTCTTCGAGGCATCTACCTCCACGAGAAACGGGACCTCCGAATCCGGCAGGGTGAGGATGGGGGCGGTTCCGAAAGCGTCCTTCAGCAGGGTAAAGGCCGCGACGGCTTCCGGGTTCCAGGGTAAGGACCTCGGCTGGCCCCGTAGTAGAGTGGTTAGGGGCGCGGTGATCTGGCTGTAACCTCGGATGAAGCGTCTGTAGAAGTTCGCAAAGCCGAGGAAGCGCTGCAGCTCCTTCACCGGCTTGGGTTGGGGCCAGGTCTTGACTGCGCTTACCTTCCCCTCGTCCATGCTGATGCCGGCTGGGCTGATGTAGTAGCCCAGGACTTTCAGCCGGTCCAGGTGAAACTCACACTTCTCCCGCTTGGCGAAGAGGTGGTGTTCACGAAGCTTCAGGAGAACCTGGGAGACATGCTGGACGTGTTCCCTCTCGTTCCGGGAGTAGACCAAGATGTCGTCGATGTAGACGATTACGAAATGGTTCAGGTACTCCTGGAACACGTTGTCCATGATGCTTTGGAATACGGAGGGGGCGTTGGCCAAACCGAAAGGCATCACGCAGTACTCGTAGTGGCCACTAGGGGTGATGAAGGCTGTCTTCCACTCGTCCCCCTCGCGTATTCGGATGAGGTTGTAGGCACTGCGAAGGTCCAGCTTCGTGAACACCTGAGCCCCCTGCAGCTGCTCCAATGCGGACGGAACGAGAGGAAGGGGGTAGAGGTTCTTGATGGTAATGGCATTGAGGGCTCGGTAGTCGATGCAGGGTCGAAGTCCTCCCTCCCTCTTCTTCACGAAGAAGAAACTGGAAGCCGCCGGGGATGTGGATGGTCGGATGTAACCCTGCTGAAGCGCCTCCTGGATGTAATCCTCCATGGCCCTCCTCTCCTGAAGGGCGAGAGGGTAAACCCTTCCTCGCGGCACACACCCACCAGGCAACAGGTCGATGCAGCAATCCTCCGGGCGATGAGGAGGCAGGCGGGATGCCCACTGGGGACAGAAAACATCAGAGAAGGATGCGTACGGAGGGGGAAGCTGATGACTGACCTGTTTGGTGGTGCTCTCCACCGTGGTGGCATGCAGGGCCAGACATGCGGGGTTGGAAACGGACCGGTGACCCCGGGGTGACACCGTGGTGGGTCGTGAGACGACGGTGAAACAGCGGTGAAAGCACTCAGCGCCCCACTCTTTCACCTCTCCGGTCTCCCAGTTTAGCGTGGGCGAATGTTTGAGAAGCCACGGTCGTCCGAGGATGAGGTCGGCCGTTGACTCCTCCAAAACGAGAAATTGAATCTCCTCCTTATGGAGGACGCCGATCTGGAGCTGTACCGGAGAGGTGATCTGCCGCACCTGCCGTCTTGTGAGTGGGTGCCCTGTGATAGAGTGCAAAGAGAAAGAAGTGGTGCTCGGGATGCGGTGAAGGCCTAAACGCTGACATAAAGACCCTGGAATGAAGTTGCCAGCGGACCCTGTGTCAATCAGGGCTTGGGCTGTGAGGGAAGTAGAAGCAGAGGTTAGTAACACTGGGGAACATAAGGGGTTACAAACTTCTATCTGTGGTGGTCGTGAACTCACCCCGGATCGTGTGGGACGGGTTGAACACTCCGTCACCACGTGACCCCTACCCCCACAGTACAGGCACAAGCCCTGCGAGTGGCGGCGAGTCTTAGTGTGTTGATGTGCATGGGCTCCTCCTCGCCGCTGTCTCTAGCCCTGGCGGGCGGCCAAGCGCAAAGAGAGGAGGGAACGGGCGGGTTCAGGTTCGATCCCCTGGCAGAAGACGGTGATCAAGGCAGGCTCGTTCCAGCCACTCTCACTGGCCAACATGCGGAACTGCTGCGTGTACTCCTGGAAAGACATCCTGGAGCCCTGCCGCAAGTGAAGCAGTTGGACCTGTGAAGAGGAGTCCCCTTCAGGGGCGGCGAACACCTCCCTGAAGTGGTGGATGAAGGCGTCGTACGACCCCATGGCGGGTCCCTCCTGGTGCCACACCGTCTCTGCCCAGTGAAGCACCCGGCCCTGGAGAAGGGAAATGATGAAGGCGATCCTCGCCCGGCCTGACGGGTAGCGATGAGCCCCCATCTCGAGGATCAGTGTGCACTGGAAGAGGAAGCCCCGACAGGCAGATGTTACTCCGGTGAATGGAGGGGGTCTGACCGCCGACCCAGCCCGTGGGCAGGAACCGGCCTCGGAACTGGCTGAATCCATCCGACTCTTGGTCTGGTATTCTGTCACGGAACTTTAACACGACAACTGCAAGTTTTCGTGAATGATTGACAGCACAAATCAGGGATACCGAACGGCAGTACAGGGCGCGTTCGCTCCACAGGGATAGTCCAGCCCAGGAGGGGCGCAGGCTTGTAGCGCTGCTGACAACAAAGTAGCGGGTTCACAAGAACACGTAAAACAAAACAAAGAGCCAAGCTCTGAAAGAAAAGATCGAAGATCCTTAGAATTAAACCATATTGGAATTGTATCTTAATATCACTAAAATATAATAGCACATAACCAGCTTCTTTAGACTGCCGTTGCAAGCACATCCATATAGGAAACCTTCAGTGGAATAACCCAGGGCAATGCAAGCACTATTTTACAACTGAATGATACATCAGTGTGAAAATATTGTTTTGGCTGAAATGAACACATTATATCACCAAATAAGTGCCATATTTATATCTGACCTCCATGAAGTAATATCACAGTTAAGCATTATGATTTTTCCTAGGAAGTAAAAAGATCATCACTGAATTTCTGCAACCTGGAATATAGTACCTGCTTTCAAACTATTTTTTAATTAAGGGATTGTCACTTTGTATTTTAATGCGATAATATAGAGGTGAAGAGACATGATGAACAGATCTTAGAGGTGTCAACATTTAGCATTTTTAGGTGCTGATTCAGACCACATTTACACATAGCCGGGTATTTTCAGAAACGAATATTTCTGCCCCTCCGTTTTCGGCTAGCTTTACACGACAACGATCTGAACACAAACCGCAAAAGTGGCGTTGCGTTCCCACTTTTAATTTCGCGTTTAGACGAGAGTCTTTGGGTGGAAATCTGTATGCAGACGGTGACGCAAAAGTGTGTGAAATTGAACTTAACCGGTGCAGACGTGGAGGTACTGCAGGATGTATATGTGTCCATTCTATTCCACTATGGCTATTTTAACGCGATTGGGAGCTTATTTATTTATTAATTCACTTACATTTGCAGTGTTCGTGTACATTTACATTTAGTCATTTAGCAGACGCCTTTGGCCAAAGCGACGTAGGCTACAAGGGATAGAACAGTCTAGCTACGAGACCTAGTGTAATTAATGCGCCTTCTCTGTTCTGTTTTATCTGTGATTACTCGGCTTATTTGCTGAAATGACTCCTGGATATCAAGGCAGCTTGAATCTCCGAGTGATGGAAATAATCCGACATGTTTGTTGTTGTGTGGCTGTACTGCACATGGATATGATGTCAACGCGTATGCCAGGATAGCCAGCGTGAGCAGCTCAGAGCACACTTTTGCGTTTTCAACCCTTTAGACGGGAACGCAACGGTGGAGCGTTTTTAAGATTTCCACTCTGGAGGGTGGGTTCATTTTTTTGCGTTTTTAAGCCCTCAAAACGCTGTCGCCATCTAAACGAAAGGCACATCTGATAAAATATTTTGTCGTTTTCACCCGGGAGCGTTGTCGTGTAAAGCCACCCTTCAAAAATAACGCCGTACACACAAGGTAGTTTTCAAAAAAGTTTCTGTTTACATGAACCCGCATATACGCCCCCAAGCGCCATCATAACTACAGGGCTCTCAAGTGTCACGCATTGAGCGTGACATTCACTCATTTCGGTCTTTAAGCACGCACTCCCGCCACACATCGTATTTCTCACGGTGAAAAAAACCTCTAGGCTACTTAATGTGCCGCAGCACGCAAACATGACCTGGCCGCGCTGCCCTCACCATGGATGAATCAAGCACGGCTCCCCGAATCCCCTGGAGTTCTGACGTGAGGTGCCACTTATCAGCCAATCCAAAAAAAGAAATGGGCTACACATTAGCCAATCAGAAAAAACGTATCTATTGTATCTGGGTAAGATTTAATCCAGCAACCAATGAAAATAAAGCATCATGGCATTGCGCGCGACTGATCTTCTGAAAGTTTCGTTCACCTGAGGAGACCACTGGAGCTATCAGTCTTCTACAAGTAGTAAGTCGTCTCCTGTTTTAATGTTACGACAAATTCACAATGGTTTGATACAAGCAATGACAACTTGACTGCAGTTAGATAATTTTTCGCAGATAATTAGCATTAGTTTTTAATGAGCGTTTGTAACCAACACAGTTTTAGGCTACAGCCTGCCTTTTCACTATAGCTTTGACTCCGAACTTCGTTTATAGGCTATAATAAATTCGATTAGGCCTATTAAAAATATATATAGCGTATAATTCGAACGACTATTAGGCAGACCTTAATATTCAATGACGTTATCGGCATTATGTTTTGTAAATGTGTTTGCTTGAACATTATATTCAGATTCCGGGGCTTCTTCACGCCTGGTGAAGTTGTGAATCGTGAACTCATTAGGCCTACTATCATGTTATAAATATCCTGGCCATGGATGCATTAATCATTGCACATGTCTTTCAATGATGTCAGATAAAAAACAAATGAGTATACTGGCGCTCTATCTGCAGCCAAAAGAACTCCTGTGCCCATCAAGGTGTGCAGGATGTGACAAGGCACATAGGCAGTAAGGGGCATCAGGCCAAACAGCAGGCACTGAAGTCAACCAGCACAGTCAAAAACTTTGACTTGCCATTGACTGCAGAGATGAGTGTACAAGAGGTCAAGGTACATTTAAATGCATGAGATTGACTAAAAACGCAAACACAAAAACGGAGTTTTCAGAAATCTCCACTTTGGCCGGAGTTTTTAGAAATTATCGTTTTCCGTGATAAAACCTCCGTTTTTGTGGAAATGAAAAGCCAAACCGCATGAAAATATCTGCGTTTTCTTACCGTGTAAACGGGGTCTCAGTCTCTTGTCACATTCCACCTCTCCGTCAGATTGTGGGCAAGCCCGTTTGAACAGCCGGATTGTGGGTGGAGAGGGCGCCCCTTCTGGCAACTGGCCCTGGCAGGTTAGTATCCATTCGGATGTAGGAAAACACAATTGTGGAGGAACTCTAATCAACAACCAGTGGGTGCTAACTGCTGCCCACTGCTTGAGAAGGTAAACACAAGCATGCATACTGAATACTCTTATAGCATAGCATTTCATTTACCTTATTAAGACTCATTGTCTTTCATATGTGTTAAGGATATAATGTGGTTTTGAGATGCACATAACCCTTACGTGCATTTGCATATTTCAGACGTGATCCCACCTTGTACACTGTCTACCTGGGCAGGCAGACCCAGAATATCACTGCCAACCCTAATGAAGTCAAGCGTTCTGTCCAGTCAATCATCACTCATCCTGACTACGAAAATAAGTCATTTGCTAATGACATTGCTCTAATGAAGCTGAGTAATCCAGTCACTTTCACCGACTATATCAGACCCGCCTGCCTGTCATCCAACATGAGCACTTTCCACAACACCACCACCTGCTGGGCTACTGGCTGGGGCTCTGTGAACCTTGGGGGTACTATTCCATTTTGACATAATTCTGAAATTATTCTTGTATATTAGATATTATTTGCATGTCAATACTTCACGAAAAACATTTATGGTAAAAATCTTTAGAGTTTGTTAAGCTATTAAATTAGCATTTTACATGCATTTTACAAAAATGCAACAGTTACATTTTGTTTGATCTATCTCTTCTGCCAGAGTCCCTTCCATCTCCTCAGACACTGCAGGAAGTGGAGCTTCAGGTAGTGGGGAACAAAGAGTGTGCCTGCAAGGTTAAGAAGACTGATTTGGGTGACGTCATTCAGCCCACTATGATCTGTGCTGGAGGGAAGGAGGGCAAAGCTGTCTGTCATGTAAGGCAACTACTTACAAAACTATTCAAAGAGGCATGAGGTATCTTGATTGTTGATGTGTTTGTCAAATAGAAAATTGAACACCTCGCCGTTGATCCCTTGACCCCTCCTTCCAGGGAGATTCTGGAGGTCCCCTGCAGTGCAAACAAGGCTCTGTGTGGGTGCAGGCTGGTGTTACCAACTTTGGGGTCCCATGTGGCACTGGTACAGCCCCAGACGTCTATGCCCGTGTGTCTGCATTCCAGACTTGGATCATGGAGAATGTGGGAGATGGACCAGGTCTTGGCTTTGTGAATTTCACCTCCAATGGCACGGACACAGAAAATGATTTCACCTGCAACATTAATCAGAACAGCAAAGACAGTAAGTGGAAATATTAAAATAACCTTCCAACTTCTTTTGATCTAAACTCTCTGTGCTGTGCAGTTACTCTACATAACAAAGTAAACCAGATCTAATATAGTCATCATGGTGGATGCAACTACAGGGTGCAACACAAGCAGGATGAAATTGTTGGATGAAATGCCTCTGCAGCTTTCACAATTCTGCTTGACTATAACAATCTGTCTCTGTTGCACTTGAAATTGCCTAAAATATAAAGTATAACATAAAGGTTTCCTCAGTACAATTATGCAACCTGGAACATACCTGCTGTCAGACAATTTTTTTTATTAAGGAATTGTCACTTTGTATTTCGATAATAAGGAGATGACCAGAAATGATGAACAGATCTTAAATGTGTCAACATTTAGCATTTTGAGTGATGCTTTAGTTAAGTTTATTGTCTTGTCTCTAGTTTGTGGCATAGCTCCTCTCAGCAGCAGGATAGTTGGAGGACAGGATGCCTCTGCAGGGAGCTGGCCATGGCAGGTTAGCCTCCAGAGACCATATGGTCACGTGTGTGGAGGTTCCCTCATCAACAAGGAGTGGGTGCTGTCTGCTGCTCACTGCTTCAGCAGGTAAGTGGCCACAGCATTTTTTTCGAAGTCCGCCTTTGCTGCTGCTATTATCCGTCCTATTAAACAAAAGATGGTTATCTCTGGCAGTATTTCTAAACATAATCCTTGAGCCTGCCCAATTTATCATTTCTGGTTCCAAACATGCTCTAGACTACAGCGAGTATGTATTTGGTAGCGAAGTGCGCCCACAGTAAAATTTGTACAAAATTTTTACCCTCATCTTCTATTCCTACCATCCACACTTTTCTCTTTTGATCTATTTCCCATCAGTGCTGACACAAGCAGGTGGACCATCCGTCTGGGTCAATATTCTATGGATGGTCTGAACCTAAATGAAAGGTCTACAACCGTGGCTGAGATAATTCTACATCCTGATTATGATGCTTCCACAAATGAGAACGACATGGCTTTGCTCAGGATGAACAGCGCTGTCACCTTCACCAACTACATTAGACCCGTCTGTCTAGCAGCCAGCGGCAGCATTTTTCACCAGGGCACAGACAACTGGGTCACTGGCTGGGGAAATCTCAGAGAAGGAGGTGACATTTCTTGATAAACTATAAATAATACTTAAAATAGGTATGCTTCTGATTGACACTTCTGCTAACCAAGAGCCAACTAATGGGCTCATGGATTACCAGTGGAAAATGTCCAAGAACTCTGAAGAAACAACTGCTAGGCAACATGCTACATGCGAATGGAAATGGAAAGACAAAAATAAATAACATGTATTCTTACCATGATTGTAAAAATGTCCTGATCATTTATTAAACTTGGACACTATAATAATATGTGAATGATGCGTGAGACTAAGCGCTACTCTGCAAAATGCTAATTAGCTTAGCACCGTCTTGACTGCTTTCCTCTTCTCTGCTTTTCATTCCACTCTCTCCTCTCAGAGTCTCTTCCATACCCAGGGGTTCTTCAGGAAGTGGAGGTGCCTGTGGTTGACAACAAAGTGTGTGATGAGCTCTTAACATTTACAAGAATTACAGACAACATGATATGTGCTGGCCTTCCTGAAGGAGGGAAAGACTCTTGCCAGGTACATCTGGATTTCTTTCAACATTATTTATCCATTTTTAAATATTTAACCTCAAACCACCCACATATTTGCATCAATATAACTGTTGTAAGTCAACTGGTCAACAATTGGAAAAGACAATTACTGTCTTGAGTTGGGCTGTTCTCTCCCAAACCAGCACATAGACGGCCATGTTTACGCATTTTTCAATTCTTTCAATAGGGTGACTCAGGTGGTCCAATGGTGCACAAACAGGATTCTGCATGGGTCCAGTCTGGGGTGGTTAGTTTTGGGAGGGGCTGTGCTCGACCTAAGTTACCTGGAGTCTACACCAGGGTATCCCGTTATGAAGACTGGATCAAATCCTTCATCAGAAGTGACCCACCAGGCTTTGTCCGGGTCATCACTTCAGATTCCACCATAGCAACCACAGCCACCACAACCACCACAACCACCACAGCCAGTGGGAACACCGTCACATACTCAGTGTGCCTTCATCTCCTCCTCTCTTTTTTCCTCCTCTCTCTTGTCTGATTGGATAGAAATCTAACCTAACTCAGGGCCAAACATGCTGTTTCAGTTGCCAAGACATCAGCGTTGTCATATAAACACAGATCACTACTAAATGATTCTTTCAAATAAACTTTGTAGGCCATTGATAACAGTTTTTTGAAAAATAAAGATAATACCTTTTTTGAAGATCTTGGGTACTATCATACCTACAGCATTTTACACATTGGTTCATTAATCCTGCGGCCCGGGTTCAGGCCAAAAATATGGCTGTTCCATAACTGAGTTTTCAACTGACCAGCTGGAGGCCTGGGCCTGATCCTTGTCGGTCAACTCTTTATGATAATTACTCATTATAAGCACATCTCTCTTTAATCCATCACAGACCATACGAAACACGTGATGCATGCCAATAAGACAGAAAAGGAGGTTGTAATTGCATTAATTACCAATTGGGATTTTGTGTGAATCCATATTAGCACATCATAATAGCTGTGTGGCTAGGAAAATATTTTGAGAGGTAGGTTAAGCACACAGATCTACACAACTGGCCCGAGCCCATTCCCAGTAAGTTAGGCTTTCTGAAGCACACAGACATCTACAGTACACAGATATTTTATTTGTGTTTGTGGAATTGCATTTTCCACTCTATGGGCTATTTATTGAGCTATATTGGGCTTTTGCTCCATCGAGCCTCACCGGCTCCATTCAGGCATCTGCTCCATTCGGGTCTATTTGCCACTGAGAATCCCTCAGGTGTAATCCCAAGATGATTAGAGTACTGGTGGCCACAAAGGGGGTATGCAAAAGGGAGTATACATTTTAATTTAGAGCTAAATTACGTTAAATTGCATTCATTTGCAATGATCAGTCAGGGTTCAAGTAATAAGGTTCCTTTGAGCGTTCAGATTGCTATTGCCACAATAAAGAGCATGAAGAGAGATGATCAAAGAGGAAGCAATACTCCCGCTATCTCATTAGTAGGTGGAAGCAGCGTTCACAAGGTTTTTTGGTAGAGTCAGAGGGCCAGCCTACTTCTCTTCGTAGACTGTGAAATTGCTGCTGTGACAGATGCTAGTGCGCCTACAGCCCCTCCCCCTTCGGCTTTTAAACAGGAAAATCTCTTCCCCACTAAGCATGCAGCCCCTCCCACTACTCCTCCTGTCTCACAGGAGATACTTTAGCCCCTCCCTACACTTCTCCTGTCTCACAGGAGAAGCTTCTTCAGCCCCTCCCACTACTCCTCCTGTCTCACAGGAGATATTGTAGCCCCTCCCACTACTCATCCTGTCTCACAGGAGATATTTTAGCCCCTCCCACTATTCCTCCTGTCTCACAGGAGATATTGTAGCCCCTCCCACTACTCCTGTCTCACAGGAGATACTTTAGCCCCTCCCACTACTCCTCCTGTCTCACAGGAGAGACGTTAGCCCCTCCCACTACCCCTCCTGTCTCACAGGAGATACTTTAGCCCCTCCCACTACTCCTCCTGTCTCACAGGAGAGACTTTAGCCCCTCCCACTACTCGTCCTGTCTCACAGGAGATACTTTAGCCCCTCCCACTACTCATCCTGTCTCACAGGAGATACTTTAGCCCCTCCCACTCCTCCTCCTGTCTCACAGGAGAGGCTTCTTCAGCCTCCTCAAATGGCTCCTATTACGCCTGAAAGTTTACCACAGCTGCTGGAGCCCCGATTGACCATAAGGCTGAAATGATCAAACTCTGACACACTGGCAAATCTCACTCCCTGTAAGGGCTCTGTAATTAAAATTACAGGACACAGTGAACAAGACCAGGACCCATTGGCTAAGGGAAATTATCTCACAGACAGAGCCACAAAGGCTGCTGCAGATCAAAAGGGGGAGAGTGAGAGTGACAAGGGGATCAAGTCAAAACAATCAACACAACAGATAGCAGCATTCTTGTTCAGAGTTAATCAGTTTGCAGGACTTGTTTGCAAAAGTCGTATCCTACTACTAACGAATATCTTAATAAGATGATGACTGCAGAAAGTGCTCTTTACAAAACAAGGCTTATGGATGAAGGAAGGAAAGATGGTGATGCCGGCTCCACTCCTGCCGATACTACTGCAAGATGACCATAGATTGGCTCACACAGGGGTCTCCACCACATGTCCATTGGTGAAGGTACACGCAGGTACACGCTTGAAGTAAGTTTGAAGTCACAGAGTAGCCATAGAGGCTTACTGTCAGACACTTTCTAAACTGCTACGTGACAAACAATTGCTGGAAAGGATCAGACAAGACCAATGTGAGTAGGCGCAAGGAGAAGGAATGCTCAAAAGATTTGGCATCCAAGAGCCACTGTAATCTGGTTGGATCTGGATATCTGACCTTCATGTTGCAATATGAAGAAATGTCACATGGTGAATCATTACAAATTTTGTAAGGAAGTAAAAAATGACTAATCACTGAATTCAAGCAGTTGAACAATAACCAAACAATCTCAGATTGTGGGCAAGCGCCTTTGCCCTTCTGGCGATTGGCCCTGGCAGGTTAGTATCCATGACTACATGACTAAATGAAATGCAAATTATTCTGACCTCATGATAATGACTTGTGTTTAAGTCACAAGACTTGAAAAGATGGAAGTGAAGGAGTTGCAAAGCAGGATAAAAGATCAGAATTGATTCAACCATATTGAAATAGTATCTTAATATCACTAAAATATAATAGCACATAACCAGCTTCTTTAGACTGCCAGTGCGTCCACATCCATAACCAGGACACCTTTTTCTAGTATGCCTTTGCTTCAGCTTTTAATGATTGTATTAAGAAAAAGATAGTTATCTCGTGGCAGTGTTTTCTTATTCTCCTACCATCCACACTTTTCTCTCTTTATCTATTTCCCATCAGTGCTGACACAAGCGGGTGAACTGTTGTACCAAACCCAAATGAAATGTCTACAACCGTGGCTGAGATAATTCTACATCCTGAGTATGATGCTTCCACAAATGAGAACGACATGGCTTTGCTCAGGGTGAGCAGTACTGTCACCTTCACAAACTACATTAGACCCGTCTGTCTGGCAGCCAGAGGCAGCATTTTTCACCAGGGCACAGACAGCTGGATCACTGGCTGGGTAAACATCAGAGAAGGAGGTGACATTTCTTGATGCATTCTAACAATGATTGTTAAAATGTCTATCATTATTAACTGGCACTTTAATGATGTGTGAATGATGCATTTGATGTCATCAATATCATAAAACTAAGCGCTAGTCTGCAACATGCTAATTAGCTTAGCACCGTCTTGACTATTGTCCTGGATTTCTTTCAACATTATTCATATATATATATATATTTTAAATATTTAACCTCCCAGTTATTTGCATCAAGATAACTGTAAGAAATCAACTGGTCAACAATAATACAAAAAAAAGACAATTTCTGTCTTGAGTTGAGCTTTTTTGTCCTAAACCAGCACAGCACCAGCACGTACAAAAACAGGCATGTTTACACATTTTTAATTTCTTTTAACAGGGTAACTCAGGTGGTCCAATGGTGCACAAACATTCTGCATGGGTCCAGTCTGGGGTGGTTAGTTTTGGGATTGGCTGTGCTCGCCCTAAATTACCTGGAGTCTACGCCAGGGTATCCCGTTATGAAGACTGGATCAAATCCTTCATCAGAAGTGACCCACCAGGCTTCGTCAAGGTCATCACTTCAGAATCCACCACAGCCAGTGGTAACACCATCACATGCTCAGTGTTTCCCCCTCTCTCTTGTCTGACTGGATAGAGATCCTTGTCCTAACACAGAGCCAAACATTCTGGATTAGGAGTACAATGTCTGATTCTGTTGAAATGGATAGCATTTACGTTCACCTTTTCTTTTTCCAATGCATTTACTGTAACTGTAATATTCTCCTGTAATATTTCTGGTAAAACATGAAACAATAAAAAGAGGCAATAGTTGGTCATCACATACTTACTAACCAAGAAGCACAATTACACCCTGAACTTAAAGTTAAGCCCTGACAAAAAGACTCAAATCTGTATTTTAGGGAAAGAATATTGACATAACCCATAACAAAGCAACAACAGCTTCAAAGGGGCTCACTTTCTAGCACCTACCAGACTTGGGTAATCTGTTATATTGTAAAAAAAAACTAAAAAAAAAAACATGCATTCAGTTGCCCAAGACATCGGCTTTGGCATATAGACAGATCGCTAAATTATTCTTTAAATGTTTAGCAACTGCAAAAATACATAAACTAAGTGGAATTGTTCCTGAATTATTGTTGAAACTAGACGTAACGCAAAGCGTTACAAAATCTGACCGCCGAACTGTTCAGTAGGTTTTGGCACAGAATGAGTCATGGTTGTTTGTGTGTTTTTATGTGTTTTGTGTGTGCAAATTGGTTTGTGTGTCATTTTTATGTGTTAAAGGAATTATTTGTGATAGATTTTGATGATTTGGTTATATAATGTTTTGTGTACTACTTTTTTGTGGATTGTTTTGGTATATTTTTGTTTTGCAATGTAGTTTGTTAAAACAGGTCACATAAAGAGGTGTGGAAACAAAGTGAAGTTTCCAACAACCAACAGGTGGCGCTATAGGTGATATCAGTCAGGCATATGTACGCGTTCCGGTTGGATCCAGCGTCCACCCAAAGACATTTTCTCTGGATCAAACAATGTACGCAAGAGTTATAAGAGACTTTGTGTTTTGTGGCAAGCAATGGCAAGTTGGCAAAGTTTGAGGGTCTGCCACGCCCACACCTTCCGACTAATGAGAAATTCTTCTATAACTTTTAGTCGCCCATGGCTGAAGAGTTACCTGACCACATTTCAAGGCGTTACCATTAAATTTGTCGGAGGCGTTCGATCAGGTGCGAGGTGTGCAAACGCCGTCAAAACGCATCTTCCACTCAAAATGGCCGACTTCCTGTGGACCTGCCACCATGGCGTCAGAGACTTTTTGGTGCGTCCAAGCATGATGAAGTCGTGTACCGAATTCCGTCTAGCTACGCCAAAGTAACCCAAATGCGCAGGTTTTTTTGCAATGTTCTAGGGGGCGCTTCAGAGCCATTTTGCTCCATCCATGGCCCTTACATGTACGGAGCAGTTAAGACACTATACAGGGAATATTGGCATGGCCCTTACATCTACCGACCAGTTTAGGCACTGTACAGGTAATATTAGCATGGCCCTTACATCTACGGACCAGTAGGCCAGGGCCATGCCAATATTACCTGTACAGTGCTTTAACTGCTCCGTAGATGTAAGGGCCATGCCAATATTGACTGTACAGTGCCTTAACTGGTCCGTACATGTAAGGGCCATGCCAATATAACCTGTACAGTGCCTAAACTGCTCCGTACATGTAAGGGCCATGCCAATAATACCTGTACACAATATTACCTGTACACAAATATCAACCGACAGTGGTGTAGGGGGTAAAGAAGCAGTTTAGTAATGAGAAGATTGTAGGTTCGTCTACCTGCTGAAGTGTCTGTTAAAACGACTGAAACTTACGTACTAGTTGTGTGTCAGTTCGTCTCCCTGCTAAATGAATACATGTAAATGTAAACGACTGAAACTTACTAGTTGTGTTTCTTGTCATTAAATACCATTTTATCGACTGAAACCTACCTGCTAACTGTGTACCATTTTATTGAGTGAAACCTACTAATTGTGTTTCTTGACATGCAAGTGCTGAAAATGCGGCTATTTTTTTAACCCGGAAGTCGCAATTGCAGATTGACCAATAGCAGCGTGGGCCTTAAGCGTGGCCGATCTACCGGAAAATGGAGACAAACATACCTCGTTCTAGCAGGAGTTTTGTCCAACGTAGCAACGGTAACTAAGGGGGCTTTTGCGAACGGTCAAAAGCGCAATAACGTGCGCTAGGAACACTGATTCGCCAAAACTGCTTGGAGTCTGTGTTCTACCGCAGTCATAGACGTTTAGTTGCCTCATCACTCTCATGATTTAATTTTAATTCTAAAGATGATTTTGTAACGAGTAACGAAGGTTAATGTAGAAATGTAATGGAGTAAAAATCAGTTTTCTTTGCAAAATGTAGCGAAGTAAAAGTAAAAGTTAAGAGAAATATAAGTAGTAAAGTAAAGTACAGATATCCAAAAAAAACAACTTAAGTACAGTAACGAAGTTTTTCTACTTCGTTACTATACAACACTGGTTGGTAATGTACATTCACAAAATGAATGTGTGTTCGATGTCAAACACTCACAAGTTCAAGTGCAACACTTTCTGAAACACACTGACATCCACATAGATATTTCGTTTTTTTTTGTATAATTGCATTTACCAGTGGGCCCTGCCTGGCTCCATTATGGGGCGTGATGAGACCCACTAGGCCATTCACCCATTTGCAAATAGATTTTGTGGAACCACTCCTCAAGTCAGAGGGATATGAATATTTGCTTGTTTGTGTAGACAGATGTTGGGGAGCTTCTGCTGATGTTGTTGCAAGGGTGTTAAACACACATCTGGCCCAATGGGGATTCCCTCTCCAGGTTGACAGCGACCAAGGTTCACAATTCACAGGACAAGTGCTGAAGGTCATTTTTGGAAAAGTATAGGAATGAAACCAAATGATATATCCCTTATCACAAAGCATAGGGGAATGTTGCAAGTCATAACAGAGTTCTCAAAAACAGGTCTTAGAAAAGGACGGTGGGAACTAGCACATTTGCCTGTTGTGTTACTGATGAAGCATAATACACCAAACAGAAGGACAGGTCTTAGCCCGGCTGAATTTCTCTTTGGATGAAATCTGACTCTACCAAATGATCCTATACTCACTGTTGAAGTAAGTATGAACAGTCACAGAGTAGCCATGGAAGCCTCCTGTTAGACACTTTCTTAACTGCTACGTGACAAACAATTACAAGCAAGAATAAGTCACAACAAAAAAGATCACATGGAAGTCACCACAAGGCGTAGAATTTTCCATGAAGGACAAAAAGTAATGCTCCAAAGATTTGGCATTCAAGGGCCACTGGAATCTGGGTGCAAAGGACCTTATGTGATAATCATGCAAACTGAAACATCTTGCTTTCTGTCTATAGGGAATGGAAAACACGATTGGGCTCACTTGTCACAGAGACCTTTTGCCCAGGATTAACTATTTCTCAATTTTTTCTTCCAGAATTCAGGACAATGGAGATCACCTGGGTGGGTAATCAACCCTATAACAACCACTTAACCTTTTACAAAGACTTGAAAAGGGGAAACTAAAGGAGTTGCAAATCAGGATTAAAGATCAGAATTTATAATGATTGACAATAATCAATAATCCAATGAATTTCATATTAATTTGTATTTTGCTATAAAGACTGTTTCCTGATTGGTCATTCTCCGAGTCTCCATCTACGTATCTGTGGCATTAGACAAATTACCAACAGTTGCAAAGCATAGAGTGGAACCCTATGGAACCCATTCACATTCCTTCAGAACCACACAACTTTCAGACACATCCATTTGACAGGAGTCCTCTCATTTCGGTTTGTGTTTCCTCCTTCAACCATATTGTAATTAGTGTGCTTGCCCGAAGGGAAGCACACTATTGTTCTTCGTTTTTTACTATTTTTTTTATTCTAGTAGTTTTTCTTGCAGCTAACTACTCCTCGCCCGATTGAGATAGAGACGCCGTTCAAACACCAAAACGTCCGGCCCGATCCGGTGCAAGCTGCTTTTCGTGGCGGTACTCCTTGCCACTCCTTTTTTATTCCTCTTTTTCCATCACCTTTTTTCTCCATAGACTTGCATGGCAGAACTTTGAGGCATTATGACATCATAATAGGCTCATTAAACTGGCTTGCACCTGTGATTCACTGACAACTCTCACTGACACCTGCGCACGGTTCCTCTTCTCTCTCTGTCCCTCTCCATTCAACTGTATAACTAGGAATATTAAGAGACACCTTCCATACCAGGGCTCTACCCACTCATGCATACTCACTCATGTTTACTCACTCGTGCATACTCACTCATGCATACTCACTCATGCATACTCACTCATGCATACTCACTCGTGCATACTCACTCATGCATACTCACTCGTGCATACTCACTCATGTTTACTCACTCATGCATACTCATTTGTGCATACTCATTTGTGCATGCTCATCCAGCAGGGAGAGCTGGAGAGCTGACACCTGCCCCAATTCCAAGGCACTTGTTCTCTCGGTCATGGCCGCAACAGAGCAAGCACACTCTCGCAGTTCGTTCACGAAACGCATTCTAGTTGTATCTTAACATCACTAAAATAAAATAGCCAGCATCTTCTGACTGCCAGTGCATCCACATCCACATATACTGTATAGGACACCTTCAGTGGGATAACCCAGTGCAATGCAAGCACTATATTAGAGACATATTTTGTTGTTTTGGATGAGAGCAACACATTATTGCACCAAATAAGTGGCATATTTATATCTGACCTCCATGTTGCAATATGATGAAATTTCATATAGTAAATCATTAACATTTTTGTAAGGAAGTATTGAAGGACTTGCGATAATAAAAAGCGATAATAAAGAGATGAAGCGCTATGATGAACAGATCTTAGAGAAGTCAAAATTTTGCAATTTTAGGCGATGCATTGGAGAGGGAGGTGACATTTCTTCATCAACTATTTGTTATACTCAAAATAGGTATGCTTTTCATTAACACTTCTGCTAACCAAGAGCCAACTAATGGGCTTTTGGATTGCCGATGGAAAATGTCCAAGAACTCTGAACAAAAGAAACGGAAATGTAAAGACTAAACAATAACTTGCATTCCGATCATTATTCAAACATGCATTGTAATAATATGTCACTGAAGCATTTGATGTTATAAATCTCATAAAAGGAAGCGCTACTCTGCAAAATGCTAATGATCTTAGCACCGTCTTGTCCTCATCTCTGCTCCTCATTCCACTCTCTGCTCACTTCCATACCCAGGGGCTCCTAAGGAAGTTGTTCCTGTTGTTGACAACAAAGTGTGTGATGAACTCTTAACATTTGCAAGAATTACAGACAACATGATATTCAATTTCAATTTAATTCAATTCAATTTTATTTGTATAGCGCCATAACAATACAATTGCCTCTAGGCGCTTAACAGAGCCCAGAGCCTAAACCCCCTCAGTGCATGCACAATGACAACAGGGGGACGGAAAAACTCCCTGTTAGGCAGGAAGAAACCTTAGGCAGAACCACGGCACATAAGGGGGGACCCATCTGCTTGAGGTCGGACGGGTGGAGACAGGAAGGTGGGAAGAGGGGGAAGGGGGGAAGGGGGAGGGTTGTGTGGCAGAAGGGGAAAGGAAGCAACAGGGGTTATACACAGCCAGCATTTGATCGCTGGACATAGTATGTATACAGACATCCGGTGGTAAATACATGATACAGGCAAGACCAGATTACTGTACCAATATAAACATTTTCAGTGGTGGCAATAATGTATATTGTATATAAATGCTAGCATAGGGAATTGGGTAGAGTAGGTGTACGGCAATGCAGTGGCGATGGGTGCGATTGGCCGAGGGTTTCTCCAGGTAGACCAGGTGGAGAGACTACAGCAGTGTCCCATAGCGGAGATATTCTTGTTTAGTAGGGTAAGAAAAGGGAAAGAAAAGGAAGAAAGTGAGTGGGTAGAGTTCAGCTGTCCATGTGCGTAGATGCGGAGTGGTGGGGGTGAGGAGCAATAGTTCCCCTTCCATCATTGGAAAATGCTATAAGGGAGAGAGAACATTTATGTTAGTAGACATCAATTTCAGAAACAGATAGGGAGATACATTTGGGTAGTAGATTTAACAGTAAGCAATACGGCTATTTTATCAGTGTTATTATAGGCATACGCAATTTGATATGGAAGGAGAGAGAGAGAGAGAGAGAAAGAGAAAGGGAAAAGATATGTTTAGTAATGCTGGCATTTGTTTTTAGTTTTTCTTGCAGCTAACTACTCCTCGCCCGTTTGAGATAGAGACGCCATTCAAACACCGAAATGTCCGGCTCGATCCGGTGCAAGCCGCTATGACTTTTCGTGGCGGTACTCCTTGCCACTCCTTTTTTATTCCTCTTTTTCATCCCCTTTTTTCTCCATAGACTTGCATGGCAGAACTCTGTGCATTATGACATCATAATAGGCTCATTAAACTGGCTTGCACCTGTGCTTCTCACTGACACCTCCGCCAAATCCAAGGAACCGCATTTTCTCTGTCCCTCTCAATTCAACTTTGAAAAAGAATAAGAGGAACCGTATTTCTCTGTCCCTCTCAATTCAACTTTGAGAAAGAATAAGAGTAACTACAGTTTCTAACCTAGCTACCGTATTTCCACTTCGTTAAGGTGAGTTGAATGGCAGCATTTTCAGTGTACTGACTGAAATTTTAATGGAAACTGATGGTGTTAGCCGTAGCAGCTAGCATATAAATTAACGTTACGTTAACGTTGGAGACGCCATTTTCCTTAATTCAAGTTGTGAAGTAAACCTTTGAAGTAATTCATGAATTTAGTTGTGTGGATATAGTGAGCTAAGGCTTGTATTCCCACTACGGTAACGTTAGCTATCCTAGCTGTGTTAAGCAGCTGTAACATCTGAGTACGGGGCTAAAGGCTAACTAACACTACGTAACGGGAGTATCCACTGGCAGTTTCAGCTAGCCGTAACGGGGGATCATTTTCCTTAATTCAAGTTGTTAAAGGCACCCAGTGCAACTTTATGTAAACATTCAATGAAAAATAAACATTCAATTTCTAGTCTTTTTTACACGTAGTAAGTTTCAATAACTCCATACCATTACATATCGTCATTCAAGGAGCAAAGATGAGACGTCATTGTGTGGTGAGAACTGATAGAAAATCTTAAACAACAACAATCGCCGGGGGGGGAGAGGCCATTTTTCCATTGACTGGAAGCCTGCTGTATTTATTGAAGGTTACAAAATATAAAGAAAATGGCGGCGATTGTTGTTGTTATCGATTTTCTATCAGTTCTCACCACACAACGACGTCTCATCTTTGCTCCTTGAATGTCGATATGGAATGGTATGGAGTTATTGAAACTTACTACGTTTAAAAAAGACTAGAAATTGAATGTTTATTTTTAAGCCTCGAAAGTTGCACTGGGTGCCTTTAAGTAAACCTGTGAAGTAATTCATGAATTTAGTTGTGTGGATATAGTGAGCTAAGGCTTGTATTCCTACTACGGTAACGTGAGCTATCCTAGCTGTGCGGGGCTATGTAAAAGTTGCTTATACTGAAAGAATGGTTAACTTGTTGTGGCCGATAGCGTGAGTTAACATTAACCCGTGTCCTGGGAGTAATGATTCATGAGAGACCTTGAATCATTAGGTTAACTGAAAAACGTTTGAGGATGTACCTGGACACAGCGTAGCTGTTGTAGTGTGCTCAGTTTTCGAAAACTAGACTGAAACTAAGAAGGATAACTATGACTAAATGTGACTAAAACTTATATGCACTGAATCTAAAATAGCTGCTGAATCTAAAATAGCTGCCAAAATGAACACTGAGATGTATTAATTTTGGCAGCTATTTTAGATTCAGTCTTAAGACAAAAATGCATATTAGTTTTAGTCACATTTAGTCATAGTTATCCTTCTTAGTTTCAGAAGAGGTTTTTCATGGTTGCTAGCTCTAATCAGATGTACTATAGGCTTATAAGGGAAGACTAACTTTTTATGCCAACGAACACCAATAACTAGAACTAATTTGACAGACTATAAACCAATGTGATACACGTGCTCTCTAGCTATACAGTAAAAGTGTTGCTTACGTTAGATACTAGACCTACAGTCTAACTCTAACTGCATTAAGTCAAACAAGCTATATCTTACAATAAACTTTAAGTAAAGCTGGCTATGTAAGATACTACTAATAACAATTAAAAAGAGGTCAACCAAAGCGTTGTATGAACAAATGCAGTAATTTGATCAATTTACCAGCTAAATTGCTTTGGAATAACTGAACATGAATGGGGTTAAACGTTGGAAAATACAATGTTTGTAACTATAGGTCGCAAATGAGTATGACATGCTTTGCTTCCGCGTAAAAAAAACCTGCTGTGCTCCTAAATTTCTTTGTGTGCTCCTAAATGTTTTCATTTAGGAGCACCTTGGGAAAAACCTTAGCGTAGAGCCCTGCAAATACTCTACTTTTTTTCTCTCTCCTTCTTTCTCTTTATCCCTCTCACTCTACTTTCTCTCACACTCCATCTCTCTGCTTCACTTTTTTTTCTCCTTCTTTCAATATTTTCCCTCTTCACTCTCTCTTTACTGTCTTTATCCAGAGCCACTCTTGTTCACTCTTTCCACTCTTTTCTTTTCAAAACGTCCGGCCCGATCCGGTGCAGGTTGCTATGACTTTTCGTGGCGGTACTCCTTGCCACTCCTTTTTTATTTCTCTTTTTCATCACCTTTTTCTCTCATTGAATAACATGGTGGAAGGTTGAGCCATTGTGACGACACCCACTCTGAGATAGGAGAAGGCGAAGCTCTCTTTAATGCCATAAAAATCATGCTAATCGAAAACCGGTTAGATAGAGAGTGCAAAATATTAAAACGAATGTAGTGGCAACAGTTTCAGGTACAGTTTATACACCCGCTCTAACAGTGTTAACCAGTATGTGAGTAACGTGGGTTTTATTAAGGCATAGCGTGTGTAATGTGTAGCTATTTCATTCCGTTTGTTAACCTTTCCGGCTGTCTGTATACCAGCAGCAGAGCGGAGCATTTCACTCCCCTGCCATCTCGGAATGAAATAGCTACACAATACACACGCTATGCTTTAATAAAACTCACGTTTTACGAGACACCAACAGAGGCACAATCGACAAGTCTTACCATTGAAGATCTTTGACGTTCGGTCTGAAACTACATCCAGCCATCCAGGTTAATCCAAGTTATTGTGGAGAACGACAGTTGCATCAATCATTTCATTAAAACTTCACACTTATTACATTGGACATATCCACCAGCCTAATTAGAATCTGCATTGTCTACTGAGCAGAAATATCTCCATACAGTAGATTTCCCTTCGTTTAGTATAATTTTAAACTTTCCAGATGACTGTATTGCCCCGCTCGTCAAGTGATACGTGTCCAGAAACAAGGCCCTTTGTCTGGATAGCCATAGCTAGCATAACTGCCATTGAAATCCAATGGTAATGCTACCTAGCTAGGTATGCTAATTGTCGGTATCCATCGTTAACTCGTTAATCGTTAACCATCATGTCACTGGCTTTAATTTAAGAATGGCATGTTAGTAGTACATTTAGTAGTACATATAATATCAGTACACTTGATTCATTACTGCTGATGTGTTACTTATATATGTTACTTATTAGCAGCTAGCTACCTAGCTAGCCACTATGAGTTCCAATGTGTTTTCAGTTAGTGTTAGCGGCAAGCTAAGCTAGCTGCTGTAATAGTTGAGTTGAGCTTCAGTTAAGACGCTGCGTACCTAGTGTTGCCACCTGTCCCGGTTTTACCGGATTGTCCTTCTTTTTTGTAGCCTGTCCCGGAAAATTTCTAAATTCTCCCGGGACACGGCATGTCCCGGTTTTTCATGGGCCTATCAACATGAACATTCCTGATCATAAAATATTTTTTCCTGCGGGTCCATCCATACACTCAAAATATGCGTTGTATCTCATTATGCTCAACCTCTCTCTCCTGCGCAGACTGCACGGCCACTAGGAGTGTGACGTAGCATAGCCAATCTCGCACGCGCAATATTTCAACTGATGCTTGCTATCGAAGGGCGTGTGAAAGAGGTTGAATCGCTACTGCACGTTACTGTAGTAGGTTGTTCTGAATAGAAACAATGTTGACATGGGAGGGGTGACTGAGGACGAGGATGGCACTACTGGAACTGACAGGCCAGTTAAAAAGAACATTTAACGTAACACTTGTTTTAATAATGATTGGATGAAAAACGGAAATTACTCCAAATGGATAATAACCACACCAGGCGATCCACTTTCTGCTACATGTAACCTATGCTCACATTGCTCAGTTAAGATTCTCGTTAAGCATAAAGTGAAATCTGCTTTGGATGAACTTGCTTAAACAAAAAAAACATCAGAATCGTGTTCAAGTTACCAGACAAACCAAGGCAATTTCATTCATGATTACAAAATGTTCAGCAGACAAAGTTACTGTTGCCGAATTAACAGCTACTTATCATGGTGTGCGACATGGTTACAGCTACCTGTCAAGTGTCATTAGGTGGGTTTTCATCTCATGTTTTAATGCACATTTCTCTATATTCGCATAGAGAAAATGCGCATTAAAACATGGGATGGAAACCCACCTACTGATAGCTGCAACAAAGGGAAACACACAGTATAAATGGAAGACCAGGTAAGAAAATTATTACATCAAGAAGGCCTATATGACAAATGCATTAAGCGTAAGAGGCTATGTGATGCCAAAGTATGTTAAAGGCAACTCTAATAATGTCATCCCTCATGTGTTTAGCTGAGGGGTAGAGAAGGCAAGCACAAGTAGGGGAGACCGGGGACAGTTGTAACAGGGGACGGTTGTAACACTGTGAATTACTCCAATCAGAAACCAGCTATGATGACGAAACTCACTGTGCTTGTGCACATTTAGTTTCCCTCCTTACTTGCGAAAACGGGAGTCGCATTTGAAACCTACAGGGGGCGCTATAAAGCAAAGTCTGTTTTTGAGGTCAAAAAAACACTTTTCTTCCCGATGTTCTTTTTTGGATGCCGTCCAAAGATAAAATGTCTATGAATTCAAACAAGTATTATTAGAATCCCTGTTTTGTAAGCTAAAAATAGACATGACTATCAAGTGTCAAACTAGCAGTCAAGCCAGTTGACATGAGATCAAAACATGGTTCGTCATACTGGGACAGTTGTAACGCCCTGTTACAACCGTCCCAGTATGACGAACCAAGTTTCATTTATATTTTAAAAACTAGCTAGGGTTAGGTATAGAGATGCAGATGTTGGTATTAATGTGCAAGTTAAAAGTAAAATGTACACTGTGCATTGCAAATAATAATAATAATAATATTAATTAATACATACAATAATACATATCCTGTTTCCCATTGTTTACTTCCTTGTTCCTGCCATGTGTTCCTTGTCAATTATTGTTGCGTGGTAGCCTGTCTTAAATGTTTCATGTGCATCACAGCTTTTGAATCTGAGTCCTGAGTTTACATTAAAGCGTGCCAAACATCAGAAAGAGGAAGACGAACAGGGGAGTCCCATTTCCTTTGCTGGAGAGGGCTTCCAATGACATTACACAGGGAAAGTCAGTAAGGGCAGTGGCCAAATCATATGACATTTGCCATGTGACCCTGTATCGATTTCACAAGAAGAGGAGCCAGGGATCGACACATCCCAGAGTTTGATACTGGACTCCAAAAAGGGTTTTCTCTCCAGAGCAGGAGCTCCTCATATCAGATTATTTAAAGCAGGCAGCTGATTTATATTATGGGTTGAGCCCAAAGGAGGTAGGCTAGAACTAATTGAACTAACTAAACTGTTTACAATATAAATAATAATATCTATATCTACAATACATATAACTACAGGTCTACAATAAATATAACATTTTATATAATTTTTAATTATATATATTTTGGACATGTTACAACTGTCCCTGACATGTGTTACAACCGTCCCTAACACTGGGACGGTTGTAACAGTGGGTGAGACTGTATTAAAATCAATTTTGCAACCTGTACATATTTCATAAAACCACTTAAATACCATGTTTCAGTAGATGACATATTGAAGTTTATAATATAACAAATTGGTTATTCCAGTGTAAATGTTTTTTGAATTATTGCTAAAAAATGCAAAAAGTGTTACAACTGTCCCCGGTCTCCCCTAATGCACCTGTATCTAAGGAACTAGGTAAGCTGTTTCCACTCATGAGATTGCTTTATGTTTAAAAAATTCAGTGCATACAATCTGCACCAAAGACAATTCTGTGGCGTCGGTTAGATGTCTAAGGGACATTTTTGTTCATGCAGGTGGGCCCAGGGATGGATTTCCGAACAGGCATACTGGGCCCAGGCCCCCATGAGCTCAGGGGGCCCCTAAGCCAGAGCCTCTGCATGAAGTCGCTGTTATTAACTATTAAGTGTACCTGCGCTGTGTTAGCAAATGTATATGTGCGCTGTATACTGTTGAGGTACAGGTGAATTAAGTTATTGTGCTGTTCAACAAAAAAAATTTCAATGTCAATTCAATGTTGCAAGGTTTTGCGAGCGCACAAGAATTTTTTTTCAGCGCGAAGAGTTAGGGGCCTTTTACACGGCCAGGCCCAGGGGCCCATGGTTTCATTATCCGTCCATGGGTGGGCCGTGGTATGTCGTGTCATCAATATGTCCCGGTTTTTTGTCAGACACAGGTGGCAACCCTATGCGTACCGTACTTCATCATCACATTCGATTATTTATTACAAACAAATTCGAATTCAGCTGTAGGCATGAGATCTGTATCTTGGAGACTAATTGCATCCACAATTTAAGACAGTACTGCAAGCTAGACTACTACAGTTGACACAACACAGGAGGTCCCTGGGCCTGAGAAGGTAAGGTAAGGAGTTTAATGTGGCTATAATATGGAATTTTAAATGTGCCTAAAACTAGACTAAATTGTAATGAGTTTTCGAAAACTAGACTGAAACTAAGAAGGATAACTATGACTAAATGTGACTAAAACTTATATGCATTTTTGTCTTAAGACTGAATCTAAAAATAGCTGCCAAAATGAACACTGAGATAGGGGACCCCTTAATCTGCAATTCATGGTTGCTAGCTCTAATCAGATGTACTACCTAGGCTTATAAGAGAAGACAAACTTTTTATGCCAACGAACACCAATAACTAGAACTAATTTGACAGACGTGATACACGTGCTCTCTATCTATACAGTAAAAGTGTTGCTTACGTTTGATACTAGACCTACAGTCTAACTCTAACTGCATTAAGTCTAACATATAGGCCTATCTTACAATAAACTTTAAGTAAAGCTGGCTATGTAACCGCATTCATTCCAATATTGTTGCACAGATGTTTCCTTTTACCAAGATAACAATTTCAACAATTCACTTAGCTCAGTAAGTCAGTATAACGAAACTCTGGAACTATTAGGCTATGACCAAATGTAACACACTAGACCCTTTCACAATAAACAAGCAAACAAACAAACAAAAACAGAACAACAAAGATACCCTCATATGTCTAAACGTCAGTGGAGCCAAAATATAATGGTTGAGCTTGGTTGCTTGCTAAAATATATTGGACGAAGGCCCCACTATACTGACTGAGTAGATGTAAATACATGTTAATTCATAGGCACTTGTTCTCTCTGTCACAGAGCAAGCACACTCTCGCAGTTCGTTCACGAAACGCATTCTAGTTTAGTTTGGTAGTGTACCTATGGAGATATCAGTCGTAAGTTTTCTTTTTTAGTTCTGGTGAGTGAGGACAGCTGCATGTCACACCCGACATCTGTTATAGCACTCTTACACAGTGCAACATACACTGCCTGCAACTTGCAACCTGCACACACAGATGAGTAATGATGGCATTTGTTATTTAGTTTGGTAGTGAACTTATGGAGATATCAGTCGTAAGTTTTCTTTTTTAGTTCTGGTGAGTGAGGACAGCTGCATGATATGTGCTGGCCTCCCTGAAGGAGGGAAAGATTTCTTTGAACATTATTCATAATTTTTACCTTCATACCACCCACATATTTGCATCAATATTACTGTTGTAAATCAACTGGTCAACCATTGGAAAAGACAATTACTGTCTGCTGTTTTCTCCCAAAGCAGCACATACGTAACGTACAAAAAACGCCATGTTTCACATTTTTCATTTCTTTTAATAGGGTAACTCAGGTGGTCCAATGGTACAAAATCAGGATTCTGCATGGGTCCAGTCGGGTGGTTAGTTTCGGGATTGGCTGTGCTCAACTTAAATTACCTGGAGTTTACGCCAGGGTATCCCGTTATGAAGACTGGATCAAATCCTTTATCAGAAGTGACCCACCAGGCTCTGTCCAGGTCATCACCCCTACACCACTGCCTCCAGCTGCCATCACAGCCACCACAACCACTTCCCCCACAGCCAGGGGCAACAACGTCACATGCTCAGTCTGCCTGCATCTCCTCCTCTCTCTTGTCTGATTGGATAGAGATCCTTGTCCTATCACAGGGCCAAACATTCTGAATTAGGAGTACAATGTCTGATTCTGTTTAAATGGATGTTTGTGACATTCGTCTTTTCTTTTTACAGAACCATTTACTGTAACTGTAATATTCTCTTGTAATATTTCTGGTAAAACATAACAATAAAAAGAGGCAATTGTTGTTCATGGCATACTAACTAACTAAGAAGCACAGTTACAGCCTGGACTTCAAGTTCAATCTTGATAAAGTCTTAAATCTGTATTTTAGAAAAACGATATTGATATTTTCCATAACAGGAGTGAAGAGATAGTCTGCTAAATGAGGCAGAAAAATGAACCCATAACAAAACAACAACAGCTTAATGTGGGCTTTCACTTTCTAGCACATAGCAGACTTTTGGTCATCTGTTCTACTGTAAAGAAAAAAGTAATTATTAGGCCTATCTGGCGTTTTACACTCTTTACATTTCATGGATGGTTGGATTTGATGCTTAACACAGGTGCAATATTGAATTGCTTTAATTTCACCACAAGATTACTTTAAATTGATCAGTGTCTATGTAGTTTCCAGGAAGTGCCTAATATTTACAGTCTAAACAGGCTTATCAGATGACATGTTAATGCACCTTAGTCTAGAGGATAGGCTATGAGAATCAGTGAGGGACTGGGTTGATCAACAAATAACTGCATAGGCTCCAAAAAGGACTTAAAATAGTTTCACCATAGAGTTCTCTTGGCATGCCTGCGATGGCAGGATCTATGTACATTGTGGCTGCAATCATTTGTGTAAATGGTAAGTAACTATGTGGTTGTTTTATAATGCTTTAATGGGGAAGACAGCTTTACATCATCATAGCTTTAGGTTGATTAGCCTTGAATTTGGACAATTACATTCACACCAGTCACAGAGAATCCCTTTACTGTTGTGGGTTAAAAGGAATTACGATTACAATTGTTCAGTCTTTGCTGAGTTATTGAGTATGTTACCCCGTGTCACTTTAAACCTAAGTTGCCAAGTCTCTGTAAGTTTTGATGGTTTCCCTGACTTTCCAGGGGTTATTAAACAGTTTTTACATATATCTTGGACAGTTCTATATTTTTGGAGTTTGATGGTAGAATTTTTATTTTCATTTCCATCACATTGCGACTGTGACTGTGTCCTACCACTGTTCTATGGCGCCACTGACAGAGTTCTCAGCTGAGAAGCAGGAGACCTGCATTTGATCTTCGTCGGTCAACTCTTTATGACAATTACACATATTAAGGACATCTCTTTAATCCTTTAATAACATCACAGACCATACTAAACATGTGATACATGTCAATATGACACAAAAAGACTGTAATTGTTGTAAAGGTTGTAATTGCATTAATTACCAAAGGTGATTTTGTTTGCCTCCATATTAGGACATAATACTTGTGAGACTTGGTAAATATTTCAGAAAGGAAGATAAAGCACACAGATCTACACAATTGGTCCCAACCCATTCCGAATATTGTATTTGTCTCTCCATTGTGTGTGTGTTGGTATATAATAATTGTGTATTTGATGTTAAACACAAGTTCAAGTTAGGCTTTCTGAAACACAGACATCTACACAGATATTTCATTGTGTTTGTGTAATTACATTTCATTTGTAGGCTTTCCCCGCATTCAAAGTGCCACCACTGCCCCAAATGAAAACATCTCCAGTCCTGGTAAAGTGTAGTATGTCTGTGTTTGTATGAGTGTGAGTATGTAAAGTTGTATGCATGTGATTGTAAGAGTGTGAGTATGTAAAGTTGTATGTATATATGTGTGTGTTTGTAGGAGTATAATCATGTTAATACATTATATAAAGTGCATTCAGAAAGTATTCAGACCCCTTCACTTTTTAACATTATGTTATGTTGCAGTCGTACGCTAAAATCATCTCAATTCAATTTTCCTCATCAATCTACACTCAATATCCTATCATGCCAAAAAGAAAACAGGATTTTAGATATTTTTGCAATTTCAATACGCTGTCTGAATTTGAATATTTTCTGACTGTTCGGTTTATTGTGTAGGTGTGTGTGTGTTTATTTAAATATGAATACAGTGTATGTGTCCAGCTGAGTGTCATCTTTTGTTCTAACTAAAAATATCTCTTGAAAGAGTCCTAAATTAACTTGAAATATTTGTGTATATATCTGTAATATGACACGAGTGAGAGTGGGGTTGGTAAAGGATATCCCCACAGATTCTGCCAGAAATATTACACATTTTAAACACATATCAATCCTTACATCATTTTCATCTCTGTCATTTTATTATGCAATTCATTTTGCTCTACACATCTCAAGGTGTCACAGCCACCACCTCTGACAATACAGGAACAATAACTCCTGCACACAGTAAGTGATATTTTTATTTCATTTCCACAATCCAACGTTGGTGGAACGAACTGCCTAGCACTTCCAGAGCAGGGGCGTCCCTCTCTACCTTCAGAGAGCACCTCCCTTCCTAACTGGCACCTTGGCTTCACTTGCACTAAAGCAGTGACAGTCCCTCATTTCCTTTTCTTTCTATGTCGTTTTCTATTTCTTAAAAAAGCAGTATGTATTGTTACACCAGGTTTTATTGCTCTTAGCTTGACTGTTCTCTCCCTTGTATGTCGCTTTTGACAAAAGCGTCTGCTAAATGACTAAATGACTAAATGTAAATGTAAATGTAACATCTTTTTCACCTCTGTCATTTAATTATGTATTTAATTCTGCTGTAGGTGCCACCTTTGCTACCAGTGAAACCATAACTAGTACTGGGAATGGAAGAACCACTCCTGATGTAAGACCCACAACAACAGCCACCACCTCTGACAATACAGGAACAATAACTCCTGCACACAGTAAGTGATATTTTTATATCATTTCCACAATCCAACGTTGGTGGAACGAACTGCCTAGCACTTCCAGAGCAGGGGCGTCCCTCTCTACCCTCAGAGAGCACCTCCCTTCCTAACTGGCACCTTGGCTTCACTTGCACTAAAGCAGTGACAGTCCCTCATTTCCTTTTCTTTCTATGTCGTTTTCTATTTCTTAAAAAAGCAGTATGTATTGTTACACCAGGTTTTATTGCTCTTAGCTTGACTGTTCTCTCCCTTGTATGTCGCTTTTGACAAAAGCGTCTGCTAAATGACTAAATGACTAAATGTAAATGTAAATGTAAATGTAAATGTAACATCTTTTTCACCTCTGTCATTTAATTATGTATTTAATTCTGCTGTAGGTGCCACCTTTGCTACCAGTGAAACCATAACTAGTACTGGGAATGGAAGAACCACTCCTGATGTAAGACCCACAACAGCCACCTCTGACACTACAGGGACAATAACTACTGCAGACAGTAAGTGATATTCCTATTTAATATCCACTGATCATTCAAAGCAGAAACCTCAAGACAGAGCTTTTGAATTCCCAATGAACTTGTAATAATTCTGTTATGCACATCACACAATGAACGCAGAACTCTATAACTGAATAGTTAATATGGGTATTATCAGTACTGTATACACTAAATCACAAATCATTCATGCTGCACATACACTAATAATGTGTTTTGAACACTTAATTAACTGAGCAGAGACTAACCGCTGTATAGATGCAGAACATTGAGTGGAACCTTATGGAACCCATACACATTCCCTCATCACCACACAACATTTAGACACGTCCATTTGACAGAGGAGTGCTTTCATTTTGGTTTCCTCCTTAGAATTCAACCATATTCAAGTTGTATCTTAATATCACTAAAATATAATAGCACACAACCAGCTTCTTAGGACTGCAAGTGCACACACATCCATATAGGAAACCTTCAGGGGGATAACCCAGTGCAATGCAAGAACTATATTACACCAGGAGAGACATCAGAGGGAAAATATTGTTTTGGCTGAAAGTAACAAGTTATAGCACCAAATGAGTGGCATATTTAAATCTGACCTTAGGATACCCCCACGGATGTGATTCTGCCATAAATATTACACGTTATAAACACATATCAATTGTTAAGGCCGCTTGGCTCAAAGCAGACCTAACATAAAGGAGACCACACCGTAGCGTTGCGTTTTAGATATTTATTGACATAAATAGTATAAACGATCAGCATCGTGTAAAAAAGTAAAGTGTAATGCAAGATGTGTCTAGGGGTAAATGGATAAACAAAACATAAGGCGACGGAGACAAAGAAGGAGGCGAGATCCCCAAAAGGGCAACAAGTTTGGGCAGAGCTCCCAACGAACTCTCCCGTCCGAGCAGGTAGGAGAATGAGAGAGAGAGCGACATCACGCCAGAGCCGGCCCTCTTATGGCGAAGCCAATTTACTCCAAAGCCACCACACCTGTACTCAGCACCCTGCAGGAGACAGACAGCAGACCAGCAGTAGAAAAGGGGCAGAGCCTCCAAGGAAGGAGACCCGCCGGGTCGTAACACAATCCTTTTCATCTCTGTCATTTAATTATGTGTTTAATTTTTCTGTAGGTGTCACCCTTGCTACCAGTGAAACCATAACCAGTACTGGGAATGGAAGTACCACTCCTGAACCCACAACAACAGCCACCTCTGACACTACAGGGACAATAACCACTGCCGACAGTAAGTGATATTCCTATTTAATTTCCACTGATCATTCAAAGCAGCACATTTAAGACAAAGCTTTTGAATTCACAATGAACTTGTAATAATCCCTTATGCACATCACACAATGAATGCAGAACTATATAGCTGAACAGTTCATATGTGTATACACTCTCCATTCTCCGACTCAGTCTCCATCTTCCCGTTGTATTAGAAAAATTACCAACAGTAGCATAGAGTGGAACCCTATGGAACCCATACACATTCCTTCATAACCACACAGCTTTCAGGCACATACATATGACAGAGGAGTACTCTCATTTTGGTTTGTGTTTCCTCTTTAGAATTCAACCATATTGGAATTGCATATATTGGAATATCACTAAAATATAATAACCAGCTCCTTTAGACTGCCAGTGCACACATATCCATAAAGGACACATTCAGTAGAATAACCCAGTGTAGTGCAAGCATGTTAGACCTGAAGAGACATCAGTGGGAAAATATTGTTTTAGAAGAAAGTATCACATTATAGCACCAAATAAGTGGCATATTTATATATGACCTTCATGTTGCAATATATGTGCATGCATGAGTGTTTCAGATAGATATGTATAAATGTTTCACTTGTATGTATGTAAGCATTTCATATGTATGTGTATATGACACAGAGGTATATGTATGCGTGTGTGTTTCTCATGTGTATGTGTGAGTGTTTCAGACAAGTATGTATAATATTTTATATATGAGCGTGCATAGGTTTACAGAGTATGTATGTATGTGTGAGTGTTTCAGTAGTGAGTGTGAGAGCGTTTCAATAGTGAATGTAAGAGTGTTTCATTAGTATGTGTGAGAGTGTCTCAGTAATGAGTGTGAGAGTGTCTCAATAGTTATGTCCTGAACGGCCCCTCATAGATATCCCTTACCCCCATGAATACAGGCCTCTGAGACATTTGCTCACAGCTGGATCTCTTAATCAATTTCCCCTGTGAATAAATGTAGACTGATACATATTCATGGAGGGATGGGGCTATGGGGTGACACCACTTATGCTATGGAGGATATAAAAACTTAAATGTTACAATGGCTGACCATATGAGACATAGGTGAAGCTTTTGGGTGAAACCTATGTCTATCTCCCTTGATGCGAATCACTGTACAAGATTAAACCTGTTCCTGATCATACTCAGACTGTGTCTTCACTACTCTGTTGGTAGTAAAAAAAATTACCATCAAACATTAACCACACAATCCACCTCTCCGTCAGATTGTGGGCAAGCCCCTCTGAACAGCCGGATTGTGGGTGGAGAGGGCGCCCTTTCTGGCAATTGGCCTTGGCAGGTTAGCATCCATTTTGAAGACGACTATGGAAAAGAGAACATCTGTGGAGGGACTCTCATCAACAACCAGTGGGTGCTAACTGCTGCCCACTGCATTGAAAGGTAAACACAAGCCTGCATACTGTAATAACAAAGCATTTCATTAACCTGATTAACACTCATTGTCTTTCATATTTGTTAAAGATAGAATGTGGATTTGAGATGCACATGACCCTTATGTGCGGTTCCATATTTCAGCCACTGGTACACTGTTTACCTGGGCAGGCAGACCCAGCATACCACTGCCAACCCTAATGAAGTCAAGCGTTCTGTCCAGTCAATCATCACTCATCCTGACTACCTGAATAAACCATTTGCTAATGACATTGCTCTAATGAAGCTGCGTACACCAGTCACTTTCACAGAGTATATCAGACCCGTCTGCCTGCCATCCAACATGAGCACTTTCCACAATGGCACCACCTGCTGGGCTACTGGCTGGGGCTCTGTGAACCTTGCAGGTGCCATTTTAACATGCACCAACTCTGTTATTATACTTGTGTTCAAGTGAGATATTGTTTGGATGTCAATACTTCATGATAGTATTTATGATATAAATGTTTGTAGTTTAAGGAAGCTTTAAAATTAATGTGTGGAAAAAGCATTTTACAAGAAGGTCACAGTTGCATTTTGTTTGATCTATTACACCTGCCAGAGCCCCGTCTATCTCCTCGGACACTGCAGGAAGTGGAGCTTCAGGTAGTGGGGAACAAAAAGTGTGCCTGCAAGGTTAACGGCCTTCAGCCCACTATGATCTGTGCTGGAGGGAAGGGGGGCAAAGCTGTCTGTCAGGTAAGGCAACTATACAAAACTATAAAAAGAGGCATAAGATATGTCGATTGTTGATGTGTTTGTCAAATACAAAACTGAACACCTTTCTGTTGACCCATTCACCCCTCCTTCCAGGGAGATTATGGAGGTCCCCTGCAGTGCAAACAAGGCTCCGTGTGGGTGCAGGCTGGTGTTACCAACTCTGGCTCATGTGGAACTGGTACAGACCCAGACGTCTATGCCCGTGTGTCTGCATTCCAGACTTGGATCATGGAGAATGTGGGAGATGGACCAGGTCTTGGCTTTGTGAATTTCACCTCCAATGGTGCGGACACAGACAATAAATTCACCTGCATCAATAGTAAAGACAGTAAGTGGGAATATTCTCTATGTGCTGAGTAGTTTCTGTACATAATAAAGTAAACCAGATCTGATATAGTCATCATCATGGTGGATTGCAACCACAGGGTGCAACACAACTAGGATGAAATTGTTGGATGAAATGCCTCAGCAACATTTTCTTGTCAACCGCTCATCATTCAGCATTTTTAGGCGATGCTTCATTCAAGTTTATTGTCTTGTCTCTAGTTTGTGGCACAGCTCCTCTCAGTAGCAGGATAGTTGGAGGACAGGATGCCTCTGCAGGGAGCTGGCCATGGCAGGTCAGCCTCGAGAGACCATATGATCACGTGTGTGGAGGTTCCCTCATCAACAAGGAGTGGGTGCTGTCTGCTGCTCACTGCTTCAGCAGGTAAGTGGCCACAGCATCTTTCTTCTAGTCCGCCTTTGCTGATGCTTTTATCGATCCTATTAAGCAAAGGATAGTTATCTCTGGCAGTTTTTCTAAACATGGTCCATGAGTCTGCACAACTTTTCATTTCTGGTTCCAAACATGTTCCAGAGTGAGTATGCATTTGGTAGCGGAGAAGTGCACCCCCTGTAAAATTTGTACAAGACCATATTCTTCTACTTCTCCACACTTTCTCTGTTTATCTATTTCCCATCAGTGCTAACACAAGCCGGTGGACCGTCCGTCTGGGTCGGCAGTCTATGGACGGTCCGAACACAAAAGCAGTGTCTAGAACCGTGGCTGAGATAATTCTACATCCTGATTTCGATGCTTTCACATATGAGAACGACATGGCTTTGCTCAGGATGAACAGCATTGTTTCCTTCACCAACTACATTAGACCCGTCTGCCTGGCAGCCAGCGGCTGCATTTTCCCCCAGGGAACAGAAAGCTGGGTCACTGGCTGGGGAAACATCAGGGAAGGAGGTGATATTTCTTTATCAACTATTAATAATACTTTAAATATGTATGTTTTTGACACAACACTGATTTTGACACAACACTTATGCTAACCAAGAGCCAACATATGGGCTCATGGATTACCAGTGGAAAATGTCCAAGAACTCTGAACAGAAGAAACTGCTGCTATGGAATGTGAATGGAAATATGTTCATAAAAAAAAAACATGCATTCTTACCATGAACATGTTCTCATCGAACATTCTTTAAACTCGTACTCTTATAATATATGAATGATGCATTTGATCAATCTCATAAAACCAGGGCTTTGAACCAGAATTTTTCCCAATTGGTTCGTTCCGAACAGAAACAGTATTTTAACGTTTCCGGTTTTCGTTTCAACCCTAAAATTGACGTTCCTGAACCGGTTAGAACAAAAAAATAAAGTTCCTGAACCGGTTAATAGTGTTCCATGTCAGCTGCGGTACATACAAATAAGTAGGTTGATCATTAGGACTTTAAAATGATCTTATATGTCTCTATCCTGTCATTAAACCTTAAAAAACCACTATAGGCTACATTATGTAAGCGGCATAACTGTAATTCTGACATTTTGTTAGTATTATGCATGAGTTAAGACAAGGAAAATGTATGCTATGTTGTTGGGCAAACAAAAACAAAACAGCATTTGGCCAAACCTCGTCAGGGCCTAATCAGTGCATTTTTGTCAACAGAGACAATACAAATATTACAAAACTACAATGGTATCTACAAAGCTACCATTGTGAATATTTAACTCATTAACACATGCCCAAAACCTTATCAGGGCCCAGAGGGAAATTAAAAAAGGATTCTGCCTATACTGCAACAGAATCAGTGGCGGTCCGTGCATTTCACGTCTAGGCCTTCAGCGATGTCCTACACGATGTTAAACTGAGTGAATCCACCTCTTAATACCATCACTATGATGCCATGGCTCTCGAACCATATATTTATACAGAAAGGCAGTATAAGTGAGCATTGCATCACCTTAACATAGTCGAGTACAACAGACTGTATTAACATTTTCCGGAGCATTTAAAATCAATACACCCGTATTAACAATACATTAAGAGTAGTAAACTCTCAGTTCTCTTTCATCATCTCGTGTTCGAGATCCACCTATGGGAGGGACATCCGTACCCGACCTCTGCAGAAGCAACCAATTGCACCAAGTCTGGCTTTGACAGACAGCAGCGCGAATCCGATGACACGGGTAGCTCCGCCCCGCTACCGTGGTATAAATTCTGAGGTAGCGCTGCACTTCTTCAGATGACATTCGCTTCTCGCGGATTGAGACCCTAAACTACTCTGCGAAGATTGACCGTAATTTGCTCGCTTTCACTGAACTGCCCGCAGGAGGACACATCCAGTAGCCCACCGGATTCGCCTCCGCCGGGCGTGATTGACGACGTTTTCGGTCAGTTTATTGTAAAAAAAAAAGAAAAAAAAAAAAAGTTTTCCAGAAGCTCTCCAGCTTACTGCTTGAAAGCTAATACTTTCTTCGTCGAGCTTGCCATCAGGTTGCCCAACCTCATGTCTCTCTCGAAGCCCACTACACCAGCTCTCGCCCAGGAGCCCACATCGCGTGCCTGCCCGGCCGCATGTGGTGCCCTCATCGCGGCCAGGGATGCCCATCCCTTCTGCGTAGTTTGTATGGGCTATAAGCACGCCCAAGAGGCGCTTTCTCTCCCTGAGAGTTGTAGTGACTGCATGGCTCTGCCTAGAAAGCTCCTACGCCGGAGGCTTAAAATTGCAACTACTCAGAGCGTCGAAGACCAGCATTGGTCTGACCAAGAGGGAGACGACGAAGAAATGAAGGCCCCGGATACCCTCCAGGGCCCGGCTCTGCTCAGTTGGGCTGACCAGTCCGAGCAGAACGCGTCCGAATTCAGTTTGGACCTTCCCCCACCGCCCCAGCACGAGCTGCCCGGCGCGGCTGAGGAGGTTAGTCTGATGGATGAATCAGAGGCCTCGGAGGAGGATGAACCCCTCGCTCCAGCCCAGTACCCACAGTCTTCCACCCTGCCTCATCAGGTGCTCATGGAGGTGTGTGAACGGGCTGCCTCCCGTCTAAATGTCGAGTGGCCGGCTCTCATTAACCCGGCTGACCAGGAGAGAGACGTCTACGACGGCAAACTCTTGTGCTTACCTCCAGGTCCTAAGAGACAGCTCTTGCCGGTTCTTCCCGCGTGTGCAAAGCACATGAAGCACCACTGGGGAGACCCGCTTGACCTGAAGCACGGTCTCACGGGATTGGACGTGAAGGACATGTCCGCCCTTGGCATGGGTGAGCCACCTACAATCGAGCCGTCGATTGCCAGGCATCTCACCCCTTCTCAGGGAGGGCTGCTCGCCCCCCCTAAGCCTACCCTCCCTAACAAAATGGATCGGTTTTCAGCGTCCATTTTTCATAGCTCTTACCGAGCTAACTCGCTCGCCGTAAGAGCGCTGAATGTTTCCTCCCTCTTGTCAGCTTACCAAGCTGAACTAATGGAGGACATGAGCAGGATGCTCCAGGACGGCAGCGCCACATCAGCCCTGTGGAAGGAGATTGTCACAGTGAATGATCTGGTCCTGCGAAATGCCCGCCAGGCAGTCCAAGCCTGTGGGCGCTCCATGGCCCTGTCCGTCGTGGGTGAACGGGCGTTATGGCTCAACCTCTCTGGTCTACCCGACAACGAGAAGAGGCGCATTGCAGGGGCTGCCGTGGAGTCAGGCCAGGCTCTTTTTGGTCCAGCAGTCGCTCTCATGCAGCAACGCTGCGACGACAAGAGGAAGGAGGACGAGGCGTTTAAACTTTGCTTGCCGAGGAAAATAGCCCCTCGCCCACCGCCGTCTCCCCGACCCCAGCAGGCGCCATTTAACCGCCCGCAACAAGGTCCCAATAGGGGCTACAGACCTCGCGGTGGCGGTCCCCGCCCGGGACCACAACAGCCCCAGCAGCAGCAGCAGCAGGCTAAGCCGTGGGGCAAGGCGTCTTTTGCTGCAGCCGCGGCTAAGAAGCCACCCACCCCTAACGATCCCAAGAGGAAGCGGTTTACCTGACCGCCTACTCTCGGGGCTCCGTCCAGGTTCTTGGGCTGCCAGCCCATTGGACTCGCACCTAAGTGTTCCCCCGCTGAAGAGGAGAAGACTCGAAGCGGGTGGGGAGTGTTCCACCTCCCCAGTGTTCACAAAAATTCCAGCACCGTTCCCCGTGCTGAGAGGAGAGAGCCCGTTATCCCCACGCCAGAGCGCGTTAAAAAAGGGGGATGGGGGAATGTCCAGTGCTTTGAAAGGGTTACCACACCGTTTGCACTACACCACGTTCACATTCCCAATAAAGGCTACGGCCGTGTGTTTGAACAAAATGTATCAGAAAACAGGCACTATGAGGCCAAAGCCAACGCTGTCAATGACTCAGCCACCAGATGGCGACATTGCAGCGCACATGAGAGCGCTCACTCCTCACGCTCAGGTGCCGACGGAGTCGGCGGGCAGGCTTTCACTACACGTCACCGCGTGGAAAGCCACGGCCGCCCCCGAGTGGGTTGTCAGAACGATAGAGAAAGGCTACCGCCTACAGTTTTGCAAAAGACCCCCACTTTTCAACGGTATAATTTTCTCTCAGACGGAAGAGGGCTCAGGCCACTTCCTAGAGGAGGAAATCAACTCCCTTTTATTAAAAGGAGCAATTCGGGAGGTTCCCCTAAGCGAAGCAAATCAGGGTTTCTTTTCCCGTTACTTTTTGATTCCGAAGAAAGACGGTTCACTCCGTCCTATTCTGGACCTGAGGGTGTTAAACAAACATTTGAGACGATATCATTTCAAGATGTTAATGTTCAACACTCTATCACGCTCAATACAACAAAACGATTGGTTTACATCGATCGATTTGACAGACGCTTTTCACCACATTCGCGTGTATCCCCCCCACAGAAAGTTTCTACGCTTTGCTTACCAAGGCAAATGCTACGAATGCACGGTTCTTCCTTTCGGGCTTGCCCTCAGCCCCAGAACATTCTGTCTGTGTGTGGAAGCGGGGCTAGCCCCCCTACGTCTTGCGGGGATAAGAATATTGACGTATTTGGACGACTGGCTCATACTAGCCAGCTCCAGAGACCAGGTGTTACGGGGCACACAACAGGTGCGGACACACATAGACTCCTTAGGCTTCATGGTGAACTATGCCAAGAGCAACTTCACTCCCTCCCAGATGGTCACATTCATAGGGCTGGAGCTGAATTCGGTGTCTATGCAAGCTCACTTGTCACAAGAACGCATTCGTTCTCTAATGAACTGTCTCACACTGTTCAGAGAGGGAACAAAGGTGAAGTTCCGCACATGCCTGAGACTACAGGGCCTGATGGCTTCCGCTATACAGGTCCTGCCGTTGGGGCTATTGAGAATGAGAGAATTCATGAAATGGATTGCATCTCTCCGCCTCGACCCAATGCGCGATCTCCGTCGCGATGTGAAGGTGTCGCACAAATGCACTGCATCACTGCGCCACTGGAAATCCGCGGAGATTTATTCCCACGGCACTCCCCTGGGTGCAGTGAACGTGAGGAAAGTCATGACGACAGACGCCTCCCTGACGGGCTGGGGTGCAACCCAGGAGGGCAGGACGGTGAACGGTGTTTGGCCGGATTGGTTAAACTCGTATCACATAAATTACCTGGAGCTCCTGACTGTTTGGTTAGCTCTCAAACATTTTCTGCCCCGCCTACAGGGCCACCATGTATTGATCCGCTGCGACAATACCACTGCGGTGGCCTATATCAATCGACAAGGAGGAATGCGCTCCTCTGCTCTACACTGCCTGGCACGCGACCTGCTGCTGTGGAGCAGTCCGCACTTTCTGTCGTTACGCGCAACACACGTCCCAGGGATAATGAACACCGGGGCAGATCTGCTATCGAGGGGGAACCCACTGTTCGGAGAGTGGCGCCTCCACCCTCAGATAGTGGAAATGATTTGGGTGAGATACGGCAGAGCAGCCGTAGATCTCTTCGCCTCGCGCGAAAACGCCCATTGTCCTATGTACTTCTCGCTTCAGGACAAGGACGCGCCCCTCGGCGTAGACGCACTAGCTCACCAGTGGCCCAAAGTGCTCCTCTATGCCTTCCCCCCTCTGTGTCTGATTCTTCACACTCTCGCCCGAGTGAGGGAACAGGGTTTAATGTTAATTCTGGTAGCACCCAGATGGCACAAAGCCCCATGGATGGCGGAGATAGTAACCCTGCTGTACGCGCACCCGATGGCGCTCCCGATACGTTCGGACCTGCTATCGCAGGCGAAAGGGGAAATTCACCACAACCACCCAGACCGGGTGGCGCTCTGGGCCTGGCCCCATGAAAGGCTAAACCTGTCTGCGTTGGGATTAACGCCCAACGTAGTAGCCACCATTCAGAGCGCAAGGGCTTTCTCCACTAGGTCTCTGTACGACTATAAGTGGCGAGTCTTTGAAAAGTGGTGTGACGTGCGTCATTTGGTGTCATATCAGTGCTCTGTCTCTGATATTCTCAGCTTTCTACAAGACCTTAAAGAGGAAGGGAAATCTTTCTCCACCATTGAGGTGTATTTGGCGGCTATATCTGCGTGTCACTTTGGTTTCAATGATGACACGGTAGGTCGGCACCCGTTAAGGCGGCTGCTTGCTACAGCGTTGGGGGTTAACGGTTGCGCAAAATTTACTCGGTGCAGTTCATGCTCCCAAAGGTTGCGCGTGTTGTCATGAGCCTTCCATTTGCCTGGCAGATAGAAAGCTGTTTCCCTAATAGAAAGTCTGAAGCTTGAAGTTCTTTTCAAACCTTTGCTTGGGTAGCACTGTTAAACTGAGCAGACATGCAGACTACATTTGAGTAATCTCATCACGTAACATTCGTTTTCTAAAAACAATCACATAGTATTGCATGTTTTACTGTGGTAGAAAATACGTTAGCTTAATGCTAACGTATATGGAAAATCCTATAGACACCGCGCTAGGTATTAGCATCAAGTAATTCACGTTAATGTTTTTGTATGAGCCTGACATTTGCTCTGCAGATAGATAACAGGTTCCCTAACAGAAAGTCTGAAGCTTGAAGTTCTTTTCAAACCTTTACTTAGGAAGCACTGTAAAACTGAGTAGACATGCAGAATATTTGAGTAACCTCATCTCGTATCATTCGTTGATAGAATGCAGGCTGCGAGGCTCGCGTAAGGGCTTACGTAAAAAATGGCGCAAGTCTAGAAAAATGGGCCGACGCACACAAGACGTAAGAAGTCGCGCAAGGGTCGCGCAAGGGGCTTGCGCGGCCTCTTGCGCTTGCGCTTACGCTTACGTAAGGAAGCATGAATCAGCCTTTAGTACGCAGGTACATGAAGGGTGTGCGACGCTCGTTGCCAATCTCGAAAAAGCTCGTCCCGTCATGGGATCTCCCTTTGGTTCTGGATGCGCTGTCACGACAGCCATTTGAACCTATTGGGGATATAAGCTTGAAATTGCTGTCACTCAAGACGGCCCTATTGCTAGCACTGGCCTCGGCCAAACGTGTTAGTGACTTGCATGCATTTTCGGTGCACACCTCATGCACTCAGTTCTCGCCCAATGGGGATAAGGTTTTTCTTAAGCCTAACCCGGCATTTGTACCGAAATGCTTCCCTACGTTCTCTTGCGAGGTGATAGAGCTCATAGCCTTTCACCCGCCCCCTTTTGCATCGGCGGAAGAGCGAAGGTTGAACAACTTATGCCCCGTTCGTGCCTTAAGAACGTACATGGACAGAACCAGGAGTTTTAGGCAGAGCGACCAGCTCTTTGTCTCCTGGGCCCCCCCGCGGAAAGGGATGCCCATTTCTAAGCAGCGCCTGTCTCACTGGCTTGTCGAAGCCATAACGAGTGCGTACGATTCAAAGGGGCTGCAACCTCCAGCGGGCTTGAGAGCTCACTCTACGCGAGGGATGGCTGCTTCATGGGCTGTGTTTCAGGGGATTTCCGTGCAACAGGTATGTTCCGCAGCTAGCTGGACTAGTCCGGATACCTTTGTGAGATTTTACCGGCTGGATGTTACAAGAACGCCGGTTTCTCATTATGTTCTGAGCGTGGGATCGGCTTGAGTCGCACCCCCACGTTCGTTACGCTACTGCATTTCCCCCACTGACATAAATCAGTATTATTGTCATAAACAACATCCCATTATCTGCTGGGACAGTATTGTGATTGTGCTATCACTTTGGATGTGTCTGGCACCACTGCGCCGAGGGGACGCCTCGGCGTGGAGACCATCTGAGGCTGACAGTGTCTTGGTAGGCAAAGGGCAATCGGGGAGCTGTCCAGATCTCTCCCATAGGTGGATCTCGAACACGAGATGATGAAAGAGAACTAAAGGTTATACTGAATAACCCCTGTTCTCTGATTCATTGAGTGGAGAGATCCACCGATGCCCCGCTTGCTTCATGAGAAGCGAATTGTCTACTGAAGAAGTGCAGCGCTACCTCAGAATTTATACCACGGTAGCGGGGCGGAGCTACCCGTGTCATCGGATTCGCGCTGCTATCTGTCAAAGCCAGACTTGGTGCAATTGGTTGCTTCTGCAGAGGTCGGGTACGGATGTCCCTCCCATAGGTGGATCTCTCCACTCAATGAATCAGAGAACAGGGGTTATTGTTGAGTTTTATCAGCAGAGTGGTGCTGCTGACGATGCGTAGGAAGGAGACTGACGACTTCTCTCATTTAAGGAAATTTATTTCAGCACAATGAAATGTGGCCATCTGCCAGTTGGGTTGAGCGCGGACTGACTGTAATATGAAAAGTCATGCATACTAATGTCAATGTACGGGAAGTCCATTAGGTCACAAACAATACATGAACATTCATCACATTAATTAGTAGTGTGTGCTCTTGCGCCCTCTTGTGTCGCTAAGAGTAATCAACATTTACAGTCATGGAATCTGAGAACATCAAAATAGGCTTACATTTTAACACCCCCACTTTTACTCAGGTTGGTAACGCAAAAACACCAAAACAAGATTGAACAAATGTGTACCTTTGGCTTACACATATTAGTCACCAAAAAGAAGACCTGCAAACTTTCCCAGTTTGAACTTGCTGACAGGCTTCGTCATCACATCAGCGACCATTTCATCAGTAGCACAATACATTAAATTCACCTTACCCTCATTCACAGTAGACCTAATAAAGTGATACCTAATGTCTATGTGTTTACAACGCTTTCTATGCACAGGATTTCTGGCAAGAGCAATCGTCCCCTGATTGTCTTCGTGTATTACCGTTTGTGTGTATTGGTAACCATCCATATTCTCCAGTAATTGTTGTAGGTAAAGGCATTCCAGAACAGTAGAAGCAAGTGCCATATACTCTGCTTCGCATGTGGAAAGTGCAACAGTAGGTTGCTTCTTTGCCTTCCATGAAACAAGTGCACTGTTTTCACTAAGACTAACACAGTATCCTGTGGTACTGCGGCGATCACTGGTATCAGCCACCCAGTCTGCATCACTGTAGGCTTTTATACCAAGATTCTCAGTGCTTCTCCTAAAGGTTAAACCTTTGTCTGCTGTACCTTTAAGGTATCGCAGGACATGCTTCACAGTAACCCATTGCTCCTCTGTAGGCTCAGCTAGATACTGTGACAGCCTGCTCACCACAAAACTCAGATCAGGCCTAGTGCAGGTCGTCAGGTATATCAGACTGCCCACGGCCTCTCTGTACATCCTGATATCTGTCATTTTAACTGCATCATTACTGTATTCGAGCTTTTGCTCACAAGGAGTATCTCTCACCCTGCATTCTGACATGTTGAAACGCTGTAGAATTTTGTAAGTGTACTTCTCTTGTGACATCTTAATGCATTCATCAGATAAATCAAAATCAATACCAAGAAAATGTTTGAGTTGCCCCAAATCTTTCATCTTGAATTGCTCTGCAAGCATCACTTTCACCTTTTTCAGTTTTCCTTCATCGCTTGCAGCGATGATCAAGTCATCTACCCACACAATTATGATCACTTTCCCTTCTTTAGACTCTTGGGAATAAACACAGTGGTCAGCTTTGTTTTGTGTGAAACCATTTTCAGTTAAGCAATCATGTAAAAACCTGTTCCAGTTTCTTCCAGACTGTTTGAGACCATAAAGCGATTTCTCTAGCCTATAGACTACACCCTCTTTTTCTTCATAGCCCTCTGGTGGATTGATGTAGATTTCGTGGTCGATGGGGGCGTGTAAAAACGCGGTTTTCACGTCCATTTGGTGGACCAGTAAATTTTCCTGCACTGCCTTCTGTAGCACAATTCTAACACTGGTTAGATCTGCTGTAGGTGAAAACGTTTCCCCATAGTCTACCCCCATTTTCTGGCTGTAGCCCTTGGCGACAAATCGAGCCTTGTACTGGTCATTCCCATCTACACCAGACTTGATTGCGTAAACCCAACTACCCCCCACTGGTTTCTTGCCCACGGGTAGTGTTGTCGGGGTAAAGGTTTTATTCTCATTTAGAGACTGGATTTCCTCATTCATTGCTTTTCTCCATTCTTTTGAATTGACTGACTGCATTGCTTCACCATAAGTTTGCGGAATGCCACAAACTGCTCTGCAGCAGTAGTCTACTGTGACATGCATCCCGTCGCTATCACTGTCTTCTGTCACAAATTCGCCTAGGTAATTTGGTGCCCTCCCTTCTCTTGTTGGATACCGCCTACTCTCAGGATCGACGCTTGTAACACTTCCAGTTTCATTATGCTCAGTAGACTCATTTGCTGCCCTTGGACTATCGCAATGTGGACTTTTACCGGGTTCATTTTGCTCTAGAGCCTTTTCTGCACTCCTGTTGACCCCCTGCGTCCCCCTAGTCCTGACTCTGTGCCCCACACTGTCATCATTTAGATCTGGCTCATCTGTCTGTGTTTGTTTTTCTGCAGCTATTTTGCTCACAAATTTCACCAGCCTGTGTTTTTGCACTTTGTTTGTATTTGGGTGATACACTAAATACGCTGGGCTATTTTTGTCGTACCCCACAAAACGCCCCTGATCACACCTGGAGTCAAGCTTCCCCTTTTCCTGCTTATAAGTGTAGCAAACAGATCCGAATCGTTGCATTCTGGACACATTGGGCTTTTTGTTTGTCAACATCTCGTAAGGAGTCAGCCCTGTGCGCTTGTTCAAGCATCTGTTGCGTACCATTGCCGCTGTTTGTACTGCGTAGTGCAAAAGGTGTTTTGGTAACTCACTTTCAATTAGCATGCACCTGCCCATCTCGAAAAGAGTACGCATCCCACGTTCTGCTGTTCCATTTTGGTGCGGTGAGTACGGAGCTGTCGTCTCATGCCTAATTTTGCTTTTCCTCAGCAGCGCCTGGAAATCACCACCTGTGAACTCAGTTCCATTATCAGATCGTATACACTTCACCTTCCCATAAGGGGATACATCTGCAAGGAATTTTTCAGTTGCATGCACTGCGTCACTCTTTTTCTTTAGAAAGTATACAAACAATGCATTTGAGTAATCATCTGTAAAAGACTGTGCATATTTGTACCCATCTAATGACTCAGTGGCTATTGGACCTGCAAGGTCTGTGTGTATCATTTCTAAAGGAGCCTTTGCTCTGGCATCGGGGTTCCTATTTCTAGTTTGTGTAAACTTCCCTTGAATACACACTTCACACTCTTGCTCAGGCTTACTCATTTTTCCCTTGATCTGCATACCATCAACAACATCATGTAACCTAAGCACATCATCATAATCTCATGCCATGCTTGGATGTCGTGGGTTGCATTACACTTATCATCAGTTGACTCAATCCCAATGTGCAGGTAGTACAACCTGCCAAACACATGAATGTCAAACCTGGTACCATATCTGGTTATCAAAACATCATTGTCTTCTTTGAAGACGACTGTGGACCCATTCGTGGTTGCTGCCTTCACCGAGAAAATGTTCTGCGGGTACGACGGCACATACAGAGCGTCCAACAGTTTCGCATTGCACCGCCGTCCACTGCTGTCGATGAGGGTAACCACTGTCGTGCCTCTCCGCTGAGCGACGCCGCTGCATCTGGTCCCATCAGCCAGCTCGACGCTGTGAGTCTCCGGCCTGAAGGTGCTGTCGAAACTTGTGAACAAGGCGATGTCGTTGATGACGTGGGATGTGGCCCCGGTGTCCACCATCAGGCCCCTCTCCTGGATGGTGCGCGCCGGCTGCCGCTGGTCACTGGCCCGTCCGTCCGCCATCTTGAACGCGAAGTCCTCCTTTACCTCAGCATTCTCCGACACTTTGCTCACGCCGTCCCTTCGGTCTCTGTCTTTGTCTTTTCGTCTGCATGTCGCGTCCCTGTGTGTGTCACTTTTGCAAACACTACACCACGTCTTCTGTCGACACGCTCTCGCTCGGTGCCCCTTGGTCCCGCACTTGAAACACACCATCTCGCTGTCGCCTTTGCCCGGTCCATGTGCGCTGCTACGGGGAGGTCGCCGTCCGGTTCTCCCCTGGGTCTTCATCACGCTGTCGTCGTTCGACCCGGTTGCTCTGATGTTCTCGGTTTCCTCAAAACTCCGCAATTTGGTCTTGAAGTCAGCAAACGTGATGTTGTCGCAGGCGTGCGCCACATGAATTGCGAATGGCTTGAAGCTCTCTGGCAATCCCTTCAGCACCATAGCCACCAGCAAACTGTCCCCCAGCGTTTCTCCCGCGCTTCTCAGGGCAGTTATGGTGGTCTCTGCTCTAATGATATAGTCCATTACACTTTCGCCGATGGACTTTTGAAGTGAGGTCAGCGTGGTGTACAAACTAATTATACGAGGCTTTCCCTTCCCTGCATAATAGTCTCTCAGAATATTAAACGCTTTTCTGCCATCATCTTGCGCATCTCTCATTACCAGAGACAGACTTTTGTCATCTAGCAGTAGGATCAACTCTGCATACACGTCCGCGTTTTTATCAGGATCTGCTGCTATTTCAGCTTCTGTTACTGGCTCATTCAACACAGTGTCTTTCAGCCCTATTAAACGAAAGTGTCCCAACAATTTAGTTTCCCAAACTTCATACTTTGCCTCGTCGCCGTCGAATACCAGTCGATGTAGCCTGCTGCTACTTGCCCTTCGTTGCTGTGCCATGCTAGCTTGCCCCTCTCCTCGGGGTTAGTAGCCTTCCTCAGCACGCGATCCGTTGCAACTGTCTTGGCTTTCGTCGACTATCTTCTCCTCCAAAAGTCTCCTGGGCCCATAACCTGTTGAGTTTTATCAGCAGAGTGGTGCTGCTGACGATGCGTAGGAAGGAGACTGACGACTTCTCTCATTTAAGGAAATTTATTTCAGCACAATGAAATGTGGCCATCTGCAAGTTGGGTTGAGCGCGGACTGACTGTAATATGAAAAGTCACGCATACTAATGTCCATGTACGGGAAGTCCATTAGGTCACAAACAATACATGAACATTCATCACATTAATTAGTAGTGTGTGCTCTTGCGCCCTCTTGTGTCGCTAAGAGTAATCAACATTTACAGTCATGTAATCTGAGAAAATCAAAATAGGCTTACATTTTAACAGTTATTCAGTATAACCCTTAGTTATATGATCGCTTGGCTATTACTGTCACAACTTAAAAATAAAAGGCGATTTTCAGAGATTAGTCTACAAAGTTTTAGTCCACCGAAAGTAGCCTATGTGAGCTTTAACAAGTTTGTCCACTAAACATCGCATTGTCCCACCTGCAAAGCAGTTTCATTAAACTTACCGGATTCTCACGATATCGAGTTTTTCTTGAAAGTTCCGTCTTGAAAATGGCGTTGTAATTGTATCAAAAACTGGAATTATCAAGTTGGTGTAAACTAGTTTATTTGAGTTGGTTAATGTAATTATATTTAGTCTTACCAATTGAAACAACTAGCCTAATAAGCATTGAAACCGATGTACTTTTCGCATTAGCCAACTAAACTGAGCACTGAAGCACTGCGTCGGTCTGCCTCAGTATCCAATCACTTGATTAAGATTGAGTTCGAGAGACTGGTGGCTACAGCTTGTGCATAGATTTGATCCGATAAGGGCTCAGATACACATACGCGTTTTTGTAAAAACGGGAGGCGAGCAAATGTATTGATTCCTATGGTACGGCGCGTTTAAAGCGTGCGCCCCTTCTCCACCACGCGTTGCGTCTTTGAAGCGTTTTTTAGGTGCGCTTAAAAGTTGAACTATTCCTTACTTTCCAGCGCAAGGCAGGGAAGCGCACCGCTTCTGTTTTGGCCACCGCACTTTGCCAAGGCGTTACTGAAGCGTTTCTGCCTGAAAAAAGACGTGTATGTGTATCTGAGCCCTTAGGCTACTAGCTGGCGGTGTGCAGCAAGGTTCTCTATCTAAGTGAATCACCAATCATATTGCATTTGGGAATCTTGTGAAAGAACGAAAAAATAACGTTATTAACCGGTTACCATTATTTAAGGTAAACGATTCTGATCCGGAACATAATTTGTTTTAAAGTTTCTGGTTTCGTTTCTGTTCCTAGCAAAACATCAAACGTTTCTGGTTTTCGTTTTCGTTCCGTGAACCGGTTCAAAGCCTTGCATAAAACTAAGCGCTACTCTGCAAAATGCTAATTAGCTTAGCACTGTCTTGACTGCTGTCCTCTTCTCAGCTCTTCATTCCACTCTCTCCTCTCAGAGTCTCTTCCATACCCAGGGGTTCTTCAGGAAGTAGAGGTTCCTGTTGTTGACAACAAAGTGTGTGATGAGCTCTTAACATTTACAAGCATTACAGACAACATGATATGTGCTGGCCTTCCTGAAGGAGGGAAAGACTCTTGCCAGGTACGTTTAGATTTCTTTGTACATTATTCATCCGTTTTAAATTATTTAACCTCAAACCACCCACATATTTGCATCAATAATACTGTTGTTAATCAATTCAATTAAATTCTATTTTATATACATAGCGCCATAACAATACAATTTTCTCTAGGAGCTTTGTAGACCAGTACAATCATCTGGTCATCAATTAAAAAAAGACCCAAACCAGCACATAGACGTACAAAAACAGCCATCATGTTTACACATTTTTAATTTCTTCTTATAGGGTGACTCAGGTAGTCCAATGGTGCACAAACAGGATTCTGCATGGGTCCAGTCTGGGGTGGTTAGTTTTGGGAGGGGCTGTGCTCGACCTAAGTTACCTGGAGTCTACACCAGGGTATCCCGTTATGAAGACTGGATCAAATCCCACATCAGAAGTGACCCACCAGGCTTTGTCCAGTTCCTCACCCCTACACCACTGATTCCAGCTGTCACCACAGCCATCACAGCCACCGCAGCCACCACCGCAACTTCCACCACAGCCAGGGGGAACACCGTCACATACTCAGTCTGTCTGCATCTCCTCCTCTCTTTTTCCCTCCTTCTTTCTTGTCTAATTGGATAGAGATCTTTGTCCTTACACAGGGCCAGACATTCTGGATTAGGAGTACAATTTCTGATTCTGTTGAAATGGATGGCTGTTACATTCGCCTTTTCTTTTAACAATGCAATTATTGTAACTTGGTGGTGGAAAACATGCAAATGAAAACTCAATAATCTGTGTGTGAAGAAAATCAACAATCAGTATAACCACCATGACAGTCTGACAAACTACTAAAAACTACTTTACTACTTTAAATGATTTACTATTGAAATAAATAAATTATATTATGTGAACTCTTTGATTAAATGTGTATCAAGTATAGCAAACATACTGATGTGTGAAGTGCTGATGTGTGGTTTAGCATACCAGAAGTCTTCTGTTGGGCCTCTGCCAGGTCAAGCCAGGTGGCTGACCAAATATGGCCTAAAAACATCTGTCCCCCCAACTTCTTGTGACTCACCCAGGTTTAGGTTGTTGGTATTGTACTGGCAAAATAAACCTGATTTTGATCCACACTCTGCCTGACTTTTTCTTGAGATTTTGCCTGTACAACCTACAACAAAGAGTTTTAATCAGATCTGAAAAGAAGAAAAAACTTTGCCACAAACCTACAAATCAGACATGAAAAAAACTGTAATATCTGTCTCCTTTAATATTTCGGGTAAAGCATGAAACCAAAAAAGAGGCAATGGTTGGTCATCACATACTAGCTAACTAAGAAGCACAGTTACAGCCTGGACTCAAAGTTAAGTCCTGACAAAGACTTAAATCTAAAAAAAAAAAAAAAACAATATCGATATTTTCCATAACAGGAGTGAGGAAAGATACTGCTAATTGAGGCAGAAAAAATGAACACAAAACAAAACAACAACAGCCTCATGTGGGCTTTCACTTTCTAGCACGTACCAGACTTTTAGCCATCTATTATACTGTAAAAACAAAGTTTGCTTTTAAACATGTGGTTTCAGGTGCCCAAGACACCAGCTTTGTCATTTAAACACAGATCACTAAAATCTTCTTTCACGTTTAGCATCTGCAAAAATACATAAACTAAGTGGAATTATTCCTGAAATAGCTCATCATCAAGTAACCATGAAAGGTCTGTATTTGAAGAATGCATCAACAGTTATTAAAATAAGTATGGGAAATAAAATCAGTAGTAAAGTTTGCATGCCACTTCTTACATCTGTTTCTGTTTTTTTTGTGGACACATAAGGAAACATACAACACACTCTGACATTATTTGGCCTGTACAGCGTTTTACACTCAACCATTCACATTTTATGGATGAATGTGTTTGATGTTTAATATAGGTGCAAACTTTTGTTTTACCGTAAGATTCCTTTAAATTGATCAGTTTCTACGTAGTTTCCAGGAAGTGCCTAATATTTACAGTCTAAACAGGCTTATCAGATGGCATGTTATTTGCACCTTAGTCTGGAGGAGATACTATGTGAATCACTGAGGGACTGGATTGCTATGTGAATCACTGGGTTGAGCAGCGAAAAACTGCACAGGCTCCAAAAAAGGACTTAAAGGCACCCAGTGCAACTTTATGTAAACATTCAATGAAAAATAAACATTCAATTTCTAGTCTTTTTTACACGTAGTAAGTTTCAATAACTCCATACCATTACATATCGACATTCAAGGAGCAAAGATGAGACGTCGTTGTGTGGTGAGAAATGATAGAAAATCGTAAACAACAACAATCGCCGGTGGGGAGAAGCCATTTTTCCATTGACTGGAAGCCTGCTTTATTTATTGTAGGTTACAAAAAATAAAGAAAATGGCGGCGATTGTTGTTGTTATCGATTTTCTATCAGTTCTCACCACACAACGACGTCTCATCTTTGCTGCTTGAATGTCGGTATGTAATGGTATGGAGTTATTGAAACTTACTACGTGTAAAAAAGACTAGAAATTGAATGTTTATTTTTAAGCCTCGAAAGTTGCACTGGGTGCCTTTAAGACATATTTTCCACTTTTGATTTTTCTTGGCATTGCTGTGATGGCAGAATCCATTTACATTGTGGCTGCAATCGTTTGTGTAAATGGTAAGTAACTATGTGGCTGTTTTATAATGCTTCAGAGGGGTATACAGCTCTACATCATCATAGCTTTAGGTTGATTAGCCTATAATCTGGACAATTACTTTCACAACATGTCATAGATAATTTCTTTACTTTTATGGGCCAGGAGGAATTCATATCACAAAATGTTCTTTTATCTCAAAGGAAGTAAGAAAAAAAGATAACATACATTGGAACATGCCATGTTTGCTATCATGACTGATATTGACTGATATAAACGTTATTTGCAAACAGGGCTGAAGGCACAAATGGCAGAGTGTAAGGAAGTTTGCATTGGAGTAACATAGTTTAAATGTACTGAAACTGGCAAAATGAACATTTTTGCAAAAGCTGAATAAATGCATTTGACATAAATTAGATAATACCACGTCAATGAATACAACTGACCCAGCCCCTACAACCGTACAGGAAGTTAGGACTACAGACAATGAGTATCAGCCAATTTGAGCAGGATTGTATTCAGTACTGACACTTCCATAAAGATGCCATCATGGTTCTGCCTTTGCAACTTCAATTGTCATTGGTGTGTCCAAAATACATTTTTTTTTTTTGAAAATGCAGGGAATGTTGATATTGTCTGGTCTTGGCCTTTTCTCCAGTTTGTGGCATAGCTCCTCTCAGTAGGAGGATAGTTGGAGGACAGGATGCCTCTGCAGGGAACTGGCCATGGCAGGTCAGCCTCCAGAGACCATATGGTCACGTGTGTGGAGGTTCCCTCATCAACAAGGAGTGGGTGCTGTCTGCTGCTCACTGCTTCAGCAAGTGACATTCAAATGAATAATTTCTGATAAACAATGCACCTAGTTAAAGTTAGCACTAGGTTTTTAGACCTGTCCCACATGTTAATATTCTTTTTCCTATGCCGTCTTCAGTAGTGACTCCTCATACTGGACTGTTCGTTTGGGCCGGCAGCTCCTACAGGGCAGCAGTGCACACGCAGCATCCCGAGGAGTGGCTGCAATCATACTGCATGACGGCTGGGACAAACACACTTTCAACCATGATATGGCTCTGCTTAGATTTAGCAGTCCTGTCTCTTTCACCAGCCATATCAAACCTGTCTGTTTGGCAGACCAGGTGAGCCTATTCCCCAATGGCACTGAGAGTTGGGTGACCGGATGGGGCTACGTCAAGGAAGGAGCTGAGGTGTCTGCCATTGTAATAATTTGATGTAAGTGTAATTCATTACCTTATCTGGATCTAAGGTCCAATCACAGATTTCACTTGTGCCAACAAAGCATGATATAATTTAACAGTTAAAAGTTTCCGGAAGGGGCAGTTGGAAGAATACTTCACATATTTTGTGTAAATATTTATGGTAACACTGATAGAATTGCGAGGTCAGTCAGTTATCTTTCCTATTCATTAAGTTGCAGCAGGGTTGATGTTTTTACTTAATTCATGCTTATAAACAGGTTTAACTTGTCATGAGCCTCGTGGTGACTGCTTGGTTCTCCTGTAGTATGGCATCATCCCACTGTTTCAGACAGTGCAGTGGGGTGTGAAAACCTGAATGAGTGACATCTGATATTTATACATAATATTTAATATAGAATATTTAAATATGGATACATAAAGATCGAACAAATCTATATATATATAAAGCTACTGGTGAAGCCTCGATTTACATCTCCTTCTACCAGAACCTTTACCCTTACAAAGCCCTCCAGGAAGTGAAGGTTCCTGTGGTGGGAAATTACATTAGTAGCCTCCTGGAACCTGTAGCAGTAACATGATGTGTTCTGGCCAACTGGACGGAGGGAAGGACACATGCCTGGTAAAATTAAGAACTTAACTTTGGCAAGGGGTGTGATATGGGATCAAGACACATTGTCTCCAACAATATATATGGAGCCAATACAATTATTTATTTTGTTTATCCAATCAGAAAGACTCAGGAGGTCCAATGGTGAACAAACAGGACTCTTTGTGGATCCAGTCTGGGGTGGTTAGTTTTGGGCTCGGCTGTGGCTGACCTGGAGTCACCAGGGTATCCCGTTATCAGGACTGGATAAAATCCCACACCAGCAGTGACCCACCTGGCTTTGTGCGGTTCGTCCCCCCCTCCCGTGTCGCACCTGCACTAACAGCCGGCACTCCAGCTACATCTCCAGCCGCTGCTGCCAACAGTTCGTCCTCCATGTTCTTTGTCCTTTTGCCCACACTTCTCACTTTACCACTTGCTCATGTTTGTAGTATCAATAGTATCAGTATAATGGAGGCTCTCGCTCCGCTGCTGTAAGAGAGAGTTTGGTGCTTAGGTTAAGAGGTGAAGTGCATTAAAAGAAGAGAGAGAGAAATAGAGTGTGCAAGTGATAATCGTCATTTTGTATGCTGCGGATTACCATTTTTTGCAAGTTCTGATTTGTGATACAAATATCATGACAGAATGAAGGGGGCTTTGGAAAATCCACAACATAACCCCCATGGTAGTTAAATAACTGCTTAAGTGCCCTTTTTCAATTATCTTTAATAAAATGCATGTGTATGCCATCTCCTTATAAACTTTAGACCAGGGGTCTTCAACAGGGGGTACTGCAGGGGGGTCGCGAAATCCTTGGTTGATAAGATAATTTTTTTTAAATATTTCAAAAAAAAAAAAAAAAAATTCAACCAATTTGTTTCCCCACAAATTTAAATGTCTTCCAAATCAGAATTGTATTTATTCCCTTTAAATTTACATTAACATATATCCAACATATTGTAGTGAACGTATAAATTGATCGAGAAGACGTTATCTTTCAGTCCAATCGACACATTCAGCTACCCACAGGAGCTCTCTCAAGCTGGGCACCGGTTCACTCACAGCACCTTTCATGCACAGGCACTAGCCAATCAGATCGCGTTTCTGCTCAAATCTCAAGAACGCGAAGGTCAAAAATGAAAGATGGCAGACCAAACTCCATAGCTGGTCTTGTTTGTACCTATACATTGTTAGTTTGACATTTTTTTGCTTAGATTTAAAAAAAAATAAAGATAAAGAGAAATAGACACTGTACAAGGTCAAAAAAACGTTAATTGTAACTGAAAAATAAGTGAGGATTTGCGAGGTGTGTGAGCCTCCTAGCTAATGTTAGCATGCTGCTACCTACAATCTTAACAACTTGCTAGCGGTGTGATTGGTTTGTTGACCTGTCAATCTCACTATAACATCTATGTTGTCAACACAACTCTAATGTGGGAGGGCGTGTGCCATCGACACAATAACAGGGTAGCTATGTTTATTTGGCCCTAGGCCCAGTATATCATAAACAAAATGTTATGCAATTTATATAGTAGGGGGTCCCTGCTCATCTCGCCATCAGTTTGGGGGTCCATGGCCTGAAAAACGTTGAAGACCCCTGCTTTAGACCCATTCCTCTACTGACAGTGAAAAACTTAGCTAACCATAGTTAGCTTTACCGATCAGGGATCTTAAGTGTTCTCACAACCACCAGAGTTACTTAAGCACAGAGTAGTCTACCTAAGGATTTGATGGCCTAAATCTGTTTCATAGAATAAATCAGATGTTTTAGGTGCTAGAGCTTTGGGGTATGAGTTGAGAGTTGTCTGTAGCCATTCATACCACTCAAGTGACAGGATCTAGGCCGTCTTTTGCTTTAGTGGTTAAGTGGTTGCAACAGCTTTATTTTTTACAAAACAGGACAACAGTTAATAGCAAAAGATAAAGAAGATTCAGGGTAACTTCAGAACTCTGTGCTGAATGTCTGATAAAATATCTATAAAACTTTATTAGTTTTCTCCGCCACCTTACAATACAACACCAAATTAGCAACTAATTACACAATTTCATATGATGGGAGTAAACCAATCAACAAAATGATAACACAATCTCTGGTATATTTCACGATGCTCTGACAAAAACAACATAAAAACTGTTACAAAGGATACAAACAATGACATACAAAACAATGGAGAAAAATAACATTTTCCCAAAAGAATAAAACAGCCACCTGATCTGATTGACTTTTTCAACCATAAAAATACGCATCACTATTGTAAAAGGCATTGTGTTAGTAAAATATGA
>NC_137922.1:38730643-38748143 GCF_963457725.1 Sprattus sprattus | reverse complement strand
ATGCCGCTTTGAAGGGTTGTGTACATACATAAAAACATCAAAATTAGAACAATAAGGTCTTGGAGTCTTTGCATTCTTGAGTGACTTCATTTTGAAAGCTGAGGTTCAATTCCTAGAAGGTATTAAGAATTCCAACCCCATGCGAGAGCTTTATTTTAATTCTGAAGGCTCAAGAGCCATGAATAAAATGAGCACGAATACGCTTAAAAAAAAAAAGAAAATCTTCTTTTCACTATGCCACCTCAACCTCGAAACTCTCTTTTTCTCTCTCTCTCTCACACACACACAGCGCAATTGTGTTGTACATATACAGGTCACATCTCTATTAGAACAGAAAGAAAGGGGAGAACACATATTGTATTGACAAACACAGGATCCTGAAATAGACATAGTCAAAGATAATGTAGAGATCTGGTTGTTGACTTATCAGCTATACATTTAGCCTATATTATTAAGCCCTTTGTTTTTGTTTGTTTCTTCATACCCCTATAGGGTTCCTTTTACAAGTACTTTGTGTACTAATGAAAACACACTACATACTGAGTGACTGTCTCTGAGAATGCGTTTGTGTGTGAATGTGTGTGACAATTTTTTTGTTTTACCTTGACATGAAAGACGAGTTCATTTCCCCCCACGCTGAACTGTGACTCAAACAGAATCGTAAATTTCTCCTCAGTCACGGACTCAGTCCCACGCCTGTCCGACCGTTTAATACGCTTCAGAGACTGTAAGAGAAGCAAACACCTCGCTTAGAAACATACAGATTGCAACAGGTGGGGTGGGGGGGGGGATTTTGGTGGAAATTCTACAGGGGCCACGCTATGATTTACTCCATCCTGCAGACACATGGTTGACGTCCATGATTGATGACTTGTCGTGTCAATAGCAAACACATGTATTGATGTTGTATATTCAGAATTGCTCATCAATGAGTTTCCAAGAGGAAAGTAGTAAGGGAATTCTGGAAAGAGGAATCGTACGATTCGGGCGGGAGGCTCACTTGGACAACTTACCATGTTTCTGAAGTGTGCACTGAGGGTGCCTGTGGTCTGGTGATACTCCATCACACAGTTATTATTCAGGATCTCCCCACTGCTGTCACTGTAACACACATGATGCGTTTTTGTGTACAGAAAAAAGACCCCTAAACTACACCACATGGCAGGGAGCTTTGATTTAGCAGCTGCAGCCATCTTAGAATTCTTCTTGGAAGTCAGTGACTATCAAAAGAAAACTTCCTGCTGGTTTTTCATGTGGGTTGTGCAGACATAAAACAGGATAAGAGGTTGTGAATAAACTCATAGAATAAAGACCTTCACATGTGTAAGGCCTGTAGAGAACTTACACAAGGTTACGTTCTCTATATTCTGATTCTGCATCTAAACAAAAAAGGCTTTGGAAATTGCTTACCATCTTCACTACAGAACATACAAAATCCAACTGCTTTAAAAGCTTTTAACAGATGATTGTATAACTAATCTTTATTAAATAACTGAAAATAGGCAGCAGCTATAGGGCAGTTTAATTGATAACAACTGGCCTCCTGGCTCCATCAGATCTGTATGACTTATTAAGCAATCAACATCAACACTGAGCAACTCATGAGTCAATACAATAGGTCAGAGTACGCATGCGCTCACTTTCTGGTGCTCTCGTTCTTGAGCAGCGCTTTGGCCTGCTGCTCATTGATGATGGTGGCCTTGACCTGCGGGGGGTTCATGTGCACGTTGAGTTTGCCCCCCACCAGCAGCCGCACTGTGGCTGCAAACTTGGTCTGAGTCTTCAGGACCTGAGGGGGCTGCTTCTCTATGATGAAGGTGCTGCAGACACACATGCACAGCCAACTTAAAACCAAATAACTGCTACTGTTAGTCTGTATTGTTCCTGCAACAGCTGAAGCCAAAATACGCATTTTACGATCATGTTGGACAATTAAACCAGAGAGATGGAGATGGACAATTAAACCAGAGACTCATATATATATGGCTATGCGTGCACAAACACACACACACACACACACACACACACACACACACACACACACACACACACACACACACACACACACACACACACACACACACACAAACCTGGTGACTAAAGCCGATATGATGTCGGTGATGGTGGCGTTGAGTTCCTTGAGGAGGTCCTCAGTGGGCCCTGGGATGGGGAGCTGCTGGGTCAGATGCTCTACCCGCCGGATTTGCTGACGATTCTGCCAGATCATGTCAGCAAGCTTCTCACACCTACACAAACACACTCCTCTTATAATTTTGCATTTCAATGTATTCATCACTTCCCATATGGACCATGGTTGGCCAGTCTACTCCTACATGCATATGTGACTGTGGAAAAGCAAACACTGCTTTGCTAAGAACAAGCATCTTGTGCCCACATGTCTGTCTGTCTGCATACCAGGACTGCAGTACATCCAGTCCGCCCTCTGCAGGTCCGCCGTTCCCGGCAAGCTGTTGGCGTCTCTTCCACTGAATCAGCTCGTCGTCTAGAACCACCGTCTGCTGTTTCCGTAACAGAGCCATCGTGTTCTGCTGCTTCTCAGCCAGGTCCTGAGGCAGACAAAGGGAGTCATCACAATTACGGTATCTCTTTGAAAGTGAACTCCACCCTTACCTCCGCTCAGGCAAGTCTCTGTGGTGATGTGCTTGTCTGCGCGTGTGTGTGTGTGTGTGTGTGTGTGTGTGTGTGTGTGTGTGTGTGTGTGTGTGTGTGTGTGTGTGTGTGTGACAGGCGTACCGTACCTGTCGGAACTTCTGCAGCGTGTTGGCCTCGCGCGTGAGCCAGCCTTCCAGTGTGGTGCGCTTGCCTTGCAGGGTCGTCTCTCTCTGCACGCGCTCAGCCGGGTTGAGGGTGGACAGATTAGTCAGCTGAGCTGGAGAGAGAGTGGAGTAGAGTTGAGTGCAGTGGAGTGGAGCAGGATAAATGAGAGACAGACAGATGGAACAGAGCTAGGGCCCAAATTTGAAAATGGTGGATCATTTTGCAATCAGTCAGTTCACCGAAGTGTGACTATATGCATGTGCGTGTTACCCTGTATCCGTAGGCTCTCTTGGTACTGAATGATGAAGTACTCCTGGCTGTGCTGAAGCTTGCGCAGCTCGTTCTCAGTGTCCTGAGTCATCACACGCAACTCCTCAAACGTCTGGTTGATTTGCTGGTACTTTTGAGACGTGCTGTCCACCACCCCACCCCTGCTAGAGTTCACCTAACCAGACAGAGGAAGAGCAACACAGGCCTAGATCAACCATGGAGTTTCACACAGATAGCTACTTGTCGTGAGGACTTCAGAATGATATAATGATTGTAAGGACGATGCATGCCTCTGCGTCGTATGGTACAAACTTGCGTGTGCGTGTGCGTATGTATGTGTGTGTATGTATATGCATTAGCAGAATGTGTGTGTTTTGACCAATATTTGTCTGCATTACATATACATTATTCGCTCACAGCTCAATTCCTACTCTGCATGCAACTGAGCGGTTAACAATGTGTACATTTACTGTGAATCCAATGCATTAGTGTGTTGATTGTACTGTGTAACCAATGCAATAGTGTGTTGAATGTATGTGCATACATGTATGTGCCAATCTTACTCACATTATTAGTAGCCTGCACCAGTCTCTCCTCTGTGCACAGAATGTGCTTGATGCAGCGAACAAGCTCCAGGGGACAGCGGTCATACGTGTTCTAGAAAGAAAATCATACTGATGGTCAAATAACAGTTCATGCCCATAACAAACTTACAGATGACTTTATGCATCGTTTAAAAACATTGCATTCCAAGCATTCATGAGGAGTAGTAACATGCAAAAAAAAAAGATAAAAGGATAAGATCTCCCACTCCTCTGATCCCTACTTCCAGGAGACTAGCCACAGGTCACCGGAGGTCTCCTAGACTAGCCAGAGGTCAGTCAGGCCTGCTATAAACATGGATTTGGCACATCTGAGGTTGGAAGCAGCACCTGTCCAGGTGGCTCCTCAAAGAGCTTTCTTAAAAGTTCCACCGCCCAATATATCGAGGAGCTGCAGAGATGCTGGGCAGACCCCAGATGTTTCTCTCATCTCTCGAGGGAGTGTAGAGCACTGGCTAACATGCAGGATGCACTCGATCATTGTCAAGGACCCTTACAAGGCTCTGGCACTCTGGCCAGTTAGAAAGGTCCTTAACCAAGTTTATCAATAAGGATATCATGATCGACAGTGTCAAAGGTAATTTAAACAACGTCATTGTTAGTATAAACACAAGGCATGCACTTTTTAAACACTGTGTGCAAAATTTACCATCTTAAGATCTATTTTTTTTTTTAGACCACATTGTAATCGCGCACGTTGCGGGTACAAAAGCGCGTTTTTTCATATCGCGATTTTATCGCAAATGCAATTAATCGTTCAGCCCTAGTCAAAGGCACATTTAGCATATAGGAAATTATTTAACTGTTTAAGGACAATTTTTTCCAGGATTTTGCTTGAAAGAGAAGGTTGGAGATGGGTCTACTGGAGTTGTGAAACTACTTTGCTCAGCATTTTCTGTATCAGCCAGTGTAAAAAAGCTCTTACTGTTATAAAATGGTGGAAGGGGATCAGAAATTTTGCACATTTGAAGGTGGAAAAGAGACTATCATCTACTTTGGGATCAGGATTTATAAGGCTGTCAATTGTTGAAAACAGCACCCTAGAATTGTTAAAGTGTATAGATATCGATTTTCGAGGAATTATCCTTCTTATCCTCCTGCTTTATAAAAGAATGAAAGATATTCCTTAAAAATATTAAAATGGACCAGTAGCTTGGTCTTTCTCCATGTACGCTCAGACCTTCTGCAAGATCTCTTAAATTTGAATTATTTCCTCATTTCATTGCTTTTTGTTTAACTAAAACCTTTTTTAGTTTCAAAGGTGCTACAGAGTCAAGTGCTGTCCTTAATTTTGTATTGAGTGTAGTTACTAGATCATTAACACACCATGGCCCCTCCTCTGGGTTTTTAGTACTAGTTATGTTCATCATAACTTTGAAATTCTCAGCTGCTGCAGAGTTAAGATAACGTTTCTAATTTTAATTAACGCATTAGGCACTATTTTTTACTTTAGGTACCAGTGTCGTAAAGAAAATACAAAAGTGGTCAGAAATAACAGTTGTAAGACTCTTTGTAATCACTAGATCAAGGGTGTGGCCACGGTTGTGTGTGGGTTCAGTAATGTGCCGAGTAGAGTCCATGGAATTCAAGAGATTCATAAAATCCCTGGTCTTTGAGTCGTTCCCATTATCCACATGTATGTTAATATCACCAGAGATAAGAATCTTATCGTAGTTTGTGTGGAAAATGGAGGGTAGTTCCGAAAAGTTGGAAAAGTGGGACATTGCTTGGGTGGCCTATACTGTACACAGTTAATGTCAGAACAGGAGGCTGGCACTTTAGAACTATGGAATGATATCCAAACAAGGTAAAACCATCGCAGTAATGCTCTGTGATGTTATCTACAGGATGTCAATATATTACATTTAAATTACATTAAGTCATTTAGCAGACGCTTTTATCCAAAGAGACTTACAAGTTTGTATATACATTTTTTACATCTACACTTATGGCCACTGCACATCAGGAGCAATTAGGGGTTCAGTGTCTTGCTCAAGGACGCTTCGACAGTGGGAATCGAACTAGCTACCTTCTTATTGCTGAACGACTTCTCTACCTTCTTTACCAGTGTCGCCCCAATGCCTTAGGGTGATCCTAATGTTGCCCGAGAGCAGACTGGCTCCGCTCCTTGCTTCGGCAGGCCGGGTCTCTCCCAGAAGAGGTTGTAGTTGCTAACAAAGTCAATGTTTAGTGAGGTGCAGGAGGTTGAATAGTCTGGACCATCTCTCAGCACCTTTCCGGTAGGTAGAGAGAGGCCCAGAGATGACAATCCACCTTCCTGTGTCCATGTAGGCAGTGAGGAGAGCTGTAAAGTCCGCCTTCAGGACTTCTGACTGTCTCAATCTGATGTTGTTGGTGCCCACATGTACAATTATGGTGCAGATCTTGGTGAAGCCGGCTAGGATGCTTGGGAGTCTACAGTGAATGTCACGGACCCTGGCTCCAGGGAAGCAGTGAACCTTGCAGGGACCACTAGGTGAAGGGGGGATGTAGACATCTCTGACCATGGAGCTGCCAATGACCACGGTGGAGGTTGTCATGTCAAGAGGGAGAAGTCGTCGATGGGGTGCCGACTGTGTGGAGGGCCCGGGATGGGAGGCAGAGGGGTGTGGGCGATGCTGGGAGACAAAGCTTGATTTTATGGATTTATATTTGCTACAATTGCGGTGAAGTAGTCAAACTTTAAGCTTTAGCTGGCGTTGGCTTGCTAGGCTTGCGTAGGCTCGCTGAAATGCTAGCTGGTCAGAGTCAGAATTAGGATAGATTGTGTTAATGTGGCGATGGTTTGTACAAACTCCGAGCTCACAGGAAGAAGCAAAAACCTACTGTTTGTAGGATACAATTCTTAACCACTCACTCCTGTCCTGTAGGCCAAATCCCACCGCTGCCACCAATTGTGACGGACTGAGCCTCGGTTGCCGTCAACATGTGTGGGTTCTGCCTGAAAGCTCAGAGACAGAGTGAGGGTTGAAATATAAAGTTTTAATAGGGTTCAAGATACCTAGACCATGGGTCGGCACCAGGCGGCCCCCGGGCCAATTCTGGCCCGCCAGCGATTATTTTGGGGCCCGTCAGATTATTCCGATCGTAGCAGAGTTTTTTTTTTTTTTTTCCCGGTTTTACCGATGCTAAACAGAAATGAGAGAGAACACCAGGGCACCATGATTTGCATTCTTAATTTCATCACTCGTCTTTAACTGAATTTCAGCCCGACAGGAGTGTTGTAACAAAATTATTGCGTCAGAGTGAAATAAAAAGACATAGTTTATGTTTTGCAAACCGCAACAACTTCGTTGCATATGAGACACATGAGCTTTCCATTAGTGAAACCGGGTAAGATGAACGCAAAATCGTCTATCCATTCAACTTTATAGGCTCTGTTTTGGTTGTCAACTTTCCTCTTCAGACTTTTTGACAAAGATATTGTTTGATAATTCTTTGCTAACTTCTCTCTGCATTGCTATTATTCACAATAAGCAAGGCTATATTGACAGAGGGGGCTAGGATAGAGTTAATCTAAATAATGAAATTATTCAAACAGACCACCAATGGGCTCATTCACATGGTTTTATTCTTAATAGACCTATCCATTCTCCACGTAGGCCTAGTTGTTGCGAGGTCACGTAAGGGGAAACTATCGCAGGGTTTAAATAGGCAGTAACCCAGACTCTGGCCCGTGTAACACCCACCAACGTAATAACTTCCCACCAACGTAATAACCCTGCCAACGTAATAAAAAAGTGTGCATTTTAGACGTAATAGCCCGGCCAACGTAATCATTTCCTGCCAAAGTAATAATTCTTGCCTCCTGCCAACGTAATACACAGCTTCCTGCCAACGTAATAAGTATTACATTGGCAGGAAATGATTACGTTGGTGGGAAGTGTAACACCCACCAACGTAATAACTTCCCACCAACGTAATAACCCTGCCAACGTAATAAAAAAGTGTGCATTTTAGACGTAATAGCCCGGCCAATGTAATAATTTCCTGCCAACGTAATAATTCTTGCCTCCTGCCAACGTAATACACAGCTTCCTGCCAACGTAATAAGTATTACATTGGCACGAAATGATTACGTTGGTGGGAAGTGTAACACCCACCAATGTAATAACTTCCCACCAACGTAATAACCCTGCCAACATAATAAAAACGTGTGCATTTCAGATGTAATAGCTTGACCAAGCTTGAGAAGTCTTACATTTTGTTACATTTTGTCCCACCAATGTAATACATTTGATAATTTGCTTAATAGATTCCACTGGGCAGTAAGCTCTTATTTGTATTGAAGACTTTGTTCCCAATGACATTCTCATCTCTTGTCTGACACATTTAATTATACAGTTTTGAACAATAATACAAAGAAATAGTGATGGCAACAAAGTTAACTTAGATGGCAACAAAGTCTACATGCAAATGCAACCCTAATTCAGGGCCCTGTTTCTCGACAGGTTAGTTGCTAACTAAGTTAGCAACTTACTTGGCTGCAATGCAATGTCCCATTGGCAACTTACTAAGTTGCTACTTAGTTAGCAACTAACCTGTCGAGAAACAGGGCCCAGTTAATGAATAAAAGTATTTTGATTCGTTTGTGCGTCGTTTGTGCACGATTGTGCAGGCAAAATGAGCGTTTGTGCACAAACCGTCTTTAAGATATTTAACTTTTAGGACTTAACATAAATAAAATGACAAAACCAAACAAAGTGACATACAAATGGTTTGTGCACAAACGTTAATTTTACCCACACACATGCACAAACAATTCCAAGCATTTTTGAGTAATTTGGATGTTGACGGGGTGCTGCGTCACCTACTTCCAAAAAATTAAAAGTTAAATTATATAAAAACGGTTTGTGCACAAACGTTAATTTTGCCTGCACAATCGTGCACAAACGAAGCACAAACGATTCCAACCATTTTCGAGTCATTTGGATGTTGAGGGGGTGCTGAGTAGCCTATGGTCAATTAAGGTCACAAAGTTAAATAGGCTATCTTAAAGGCGGTTTGTGCACAAACGCTCATTTTGCCTGCACAATCGAAGGCCTACCAGAAAACAGTGGAAAAGAGGCATATATCTGTATGGTTAAATGTGTCAGATAAGAGATGAGAATCCTGACATGTCTTTGCCCCTTCAATACAAATAAAAACTTACTACCCAGTGGAATCTATTGATGATCAAATGTATTACATTGGTGGGACAAAATGTAACAAAATATAAGACTTCTCAAGCTTGGCCGGACCATGACATCTGAAATGCACACTTTTTTTTATAACGTTGGCAGGATTTTTACGTTGGTGGGAAGCTTTACGTTGGTGGGTGTTACACTTCCCACCAACGTAATTATTTCCTGCCAACGTAATAAGTATTACGCTGGCAGGAAGCTGTGTATTACGTTGGCAGGAGGCAAGAATTATTACGTTGGCAGGAAATTATTACGTTGGCCGGGCTATTACGTCTGAAATGCACACTTTTTTATTACGTTGGCAGGGTTATTACGTTGGTGGGAAGTTATTACGTTGGTGGGTGTTACAGGCCCGTCACCTAGTGGCAAGGAAAAATACTGGCCCGCGACCCAAATTACTTGCTGACCCCTGGCCTAGACCATTTGTAGTGTAGTGTCCCCTCCGCCAGTCTAGGCAATTAACAGTTCAATAAGGAAGGAAACCAATTGTAATCAGTGGTATGAATGTTTGTGTGTGTGCAAACCATGTCTGTTTGGGTGCACTAGTGGTTGCAAACATGGGGCAGGAGTGTGCAGTTCATGTGCGGTTGCACCACGACTATCACAGTAAATAAGTGCTCACTTTCATGTTAGAAAATGTACTTTTTTAGATCACCGTCACAATCACAATTATCATCAGCGGAAGGGTTCTCAATGCCATGAAAGATTCCACATAACATCCCATACCACAAATACATCAAGCACTTCTCATTTTCAGAAACCCTTTCCTCCTAGAGAAAGAAAGTCTTTCCTTACTACAGCTAATAATAATGGCAATATGCTTTTGCAAGTATACACCACTAGCTACTGGAAGCTGTGCATGTGCTGTACAGCATACCTGAAGCTGGGTGGCGTAGTGGCCCAGTTTGATCTTGAGCAGGAAACCATCCTCTCCCACCGTATGCTCTGCCCTCTTCTGCAGCTCCTGAATCAGACTTTCCAACAAGCGCTTGGCTTTGAACTCCTCCTGTGTGTTTTCATGGTCAACAGCATCCCTAGGAAGGAAAACACACAACCCACATATGCTTGTGTACACACACCAGATTAAAATAACTTCTCAGAAAGAATGTAACCTTGTTAAGTAGTAAACTATATAATACAGAAACAGATCTCTTCTCATCACCATGCTCTCTGAGAGTCCCTTGAGGTGCTTGCTGCATGAAATCCAGCTGGCACAAGTCTTGGGTTTTACTGCTACATAGGGGATTTGCAGTCTTGCTACAACTACCTTACATTCTTCTTTAAACCCCCCCCACTCACTCGGCGCCTCTCTCACCAGGGCTGAGCCTCGATCCACTGGGCCAGGTAGTGCCGGACCTCGATGGGGAAGTGCTGGTCATAGAGAGACTGCATCTGGTGCAAAGCCTCCCCCTGAAGCTGCTGTGTCTGCGCCCACAACGCCATCTCCTAACAGGGGGAGGGCATGGCAAAGAGTGAGAAAAAAGGTTGAGAGAAGAAAAGTAGACGTATTAGAGGAGGAAGTGATGGAAAAGAAAGGTGGAGTGAGAGGTCTAGAAACAGGAAAAGAGGAGTCAGGCCTATTTAAGAGAGAGAACAATAGCTATTGGCCCAGACGGAAAACATTAATGATTTACCACATTCATCTGCAACGTCTTATGTAACCAAGGGCTTGCCAAAAACAGGCATAGAAAGAACGAGGGGAATCCATTTCATTCTGGAAATAGAAACAAGGTTCCCACTTTCAGGCGAGACAGAATTTGCCATGAGCACATTCTTGCCAAGTAGATGGTCATTATGTAAGGGATAATGTATAGAACGCAGGTCATTGTCGGGAAAATAAGCCCCGACAGGGCGAACAGCACCCCGACGCGAAGCGGAGGGGTGTTGATTCACCGTGAAGGGGCTTATTTTCCCGACAATGACCGGCGTTCTATACATTATCCCGCTTATTATACGGCTAAAACTAAAAAAATTACTTAACACAGTGTGTCTTTTTACAATGTATTTGTTTTTGTTACTATACGTAGTGTTAAAAAGCAGGGAAATAGTTCGCCAAAGACGTTGAACTTCAAAGACAGTTGAACATTCTTTAGAACACAGCTGCTCAACCGTCCGCTGAAACTCATTAACTGCATAGCAACGGTCAGTTATCGGAAAATAGTTGACCGCAGAACGTTGGGAAGCCCCATTCAAGTGAATGGAGCATTCTACAGCATTAAGAAGAGCCGTGTAATAAGTAAGGGATAATGTATAGAACGCAGGTCATTGTCGGGAAAACAAGCCCCGACAGGGTGAACAGCACCCCGACGCGAAGCGGAGGGGTGTTGATTCACCGTGAAGGGGCTTATTTTCCCGACAATGACCGGCGTTCTATACATTATCCCACTTATTATACGGCTAAAACAAAAAAAATTACTTAACACAGTGTGTCTTTTTACAATGTATTTGTTTTTGTTACTATACGTAGTGTTAACAAGCAGAGAAATAGTTCGCCAAAGACGTTGAACTTCAAAGACAGTTGAACATTCTTTAGAACACAGCTGCTCAACCGTCCGCTGAAACTCCCTTGATAAGTTACCGTACTACTTGCGGAGTGCTACGAAAGATGTGAATCAGAGGCAAAAAGGCCACTTTCCTTGACAGCGGTCATTAACTGCATAGCAACGGTCAGTTATCGGAAAATAGTTGACCGCAGAACGTTGGGAAGCCCCATTCAAGTGAATGGAGCATTCTACAGCATTAAGAAGAGCCGTGTAATAATCACAACGATTCAACAAAAGTTTCCATCTCCTTCAGCTCATACACCTCCTGTGACAGGGCAAGGTCGGATACTGAAATGTGAACTGGATTTCTGAACTTTGTCCACAAGTGTCCTTTATGATGACTGAAGAATGTAGCAGAACCATTTCTGGATTATCACAAATGCGGATTCTGGACTTTTCACTCAATGTGTTTGGGACAAGCCTTGTTGCCCTTCAGTGCACTAAACAAGCGGACAAGCCCATCAATGCACCAAAAGCCAAGTCTTGGCAATGTCAGATGACAATTCCAGATGACAATTCCAAACCATCAATATGAAATATTTAGTCAAACCCAAGAGCATCACACTAATCAATGACAAACAACTAAAATGGTAGGTAAAATAATAGAATTATTTCATGGCTTTCAGTATAGCACCAATATCTCTGGAATTACCAAACAAATATAGCCTAGAGTGATACCAACCCAAATAGACATGCCACATGGCCACACAGAGACAGTGATGATGCTGCTAAAACTAGAGGATTTATTTAAATATGAGAGTGTAATGGTGTTCTTATCATGATTAACTGCAAGTCTATGGGTGTAGCCTTGGATGCAACCAATGTTTGGCAATTGCCACTCTCATGTGATACCCATTGACCATCAAGGAAATGGAAAGGGCTACGAGAGAGCATCAGCCAAAAGAAGGAGAGATGATTGCTTTTCAAAGTATGTTTGAGTCATGCCGCTCATGCTTCAGATGGCACGGCACACAGATATTTAAATGCAATACAATAAGTAAAATACTGATGAAATTGATAATTTATAGTTGATAATTTGTTCAAAGAATTCGCCACCTCCTTTCAAAATATAAGGGCATTAGGTCTTCTGTATATTCTATGTGTTTATCTGTTTTAAGCGTTTTCATTGTCTGAAAAACATTTAACAAATTGAACGAAACACCTGGAACACTCTATCTAACACAACAAACTTAAAAAATAAAACAAAAATGCATACAGCATTACTTAACTGTGTTTAATGTTTTACTTGTTAACTATTTAACGTTACTTAACTTGTAACACTACATCAGCAAAAATAACTGAAAGTCATGTGGCTGGAAGGATTCAAGTTCAAGACGCCTTTCTGTTAGTTTCGTTTTCAACTACCTGTTAGCTATCCTAGCCACATACATTAGCTAATATAGCTAACGTTGCCATGCTATAATCAACAATGTGCAAAAATGTATGTTAGTTCTACTAGGTCACTTGTTGCATTTCGCCTCGTCTGGCAGCTAACGCAAAACTGTGATTTGTATCGAGCTAGCAAGTTGCCTTACAACTCTACGATATATTATAGGTTTAAGGTGCAATCATCCAAGCGTTTGACTATATGAAATACATTCGGACAGACAGACATATATTTTCTCTAAATCGTTTATAAAGTTTAACAAACCAAGAGCATGCCATGTTACTTCAACCATCTAAGATGCTAGATAGCTAGCTAGCAACCCAAGGGATATGAATTGCACAACACATTAAACATTGCATGCCCGTTCACTTCAATAACGAAATTCATAAAACCGTTACTGGCAATGTTTACACATGTTGTAACAGGGCCCATAATTACTTTCATGTGAATGCATTAAGTTAGCTAATGTCATCTTGGGGTTTCAAAAATCAAGGAAATGGCTAACATTAGTTAGCGTGCGTGTATGTTGCAAGTGTCATTTCCTTGCTAATCAAAAGTGACAGGGCTTTTAAACAGCTTTAGGCAGCAAAAGAATGGAAATGCGAATCACACTTTGTTGCTAATTCCCAACTTTGGCGAAACTGATTAACTTAAGATAGGAGAATGCAAGAGGCTGTGAACTAACCCTTGCGGTGCATTTAGATTACTTAGCTAGCGGCGCAATGCTAGGAAAGCATACCTCTAGTGTATTTTTAGCTACTGTCAACATAAAACATCTTTCATCAACAACCCAAGACTACTCTCAAGTAGTTACCTGAAAGATTTCGTCTTCTGCTAACGGTGTTATACCATGAACGTGTTTAAAAGTAGCATCAATCTGAGAACTCCTGTTTACGCCAACAGAGATGGCAAGCTAGCAATACATTGAGTTGCCAGACTTGCCACTGCATTTACGACCGGTGTTGTACCCGATTCAGCACCCCCGTCAGAAGATGCACCCCCTTGACGCACCACTCGCTTGATCGGAAAGGAAAGCAGTTCGCCTAAACAAACGCAGGGAAAAATACTATACTACGATTTCATTATTTGTGAAAGAGATGGAAGAGAAGAACACAAGTGATGACAGTCTTAAGAACTGTTCTAAAGAGTACAAACAACCGATGTTTTTCTTCCAAAAACCTCGGATAATAGCGAACGCAAAAGAACACCTTTTTGTCCTGTGGAAATATATAGCTTACCCCAGCCATGACTACAAAATGAATTAACGTAATTTTGAATGAGCAAGTTGAATGTATTTGACACGGCGTTTCACAAGACTAAATAACGAAATGCAGTTTAGTATCTAACAGGAAGTGCAAATAAGCAGAAAGTGCAGAATATGTGCATATGAATGGCAGTGGTATATACATAATGAGATAGTAGCCTGCCTATATAATAAGATACAGTATGATACAGTACTCTGCTTACTCATACTAGTCCCATGTCTGTACTCTGAAAAGCATTTGATGATCGGATCAACAGAATTCTTTTAAAGCCAAGTTTAAAAGAATTCTGTTGACCCCAACATCAAATGCTTTTCAGAGTACAGCCAAGGGACTAGTATGAGTAAGCAGAGTGAGTTTCATGCATGTGCCACCTTCCTAGTAGAATTGAACAGGGGGTGCTTATTCTGCATGGTATGAAATTGGCCTGTCGTTATATGCAACCCCCCCCCCCCCCCCCCCCCCCCTTTAAAAGAATTCTGTTGATCCGATCATCAAATACTTTTCAGAGTACAGACATGGGACTAGTGAGTAAGCAGAGTACTGTATCATACTGTATCTTATTATTTACTATCTCATTATGTTATATACCACTGCCATTCATATGCACATATTCTGCACGTTCTGCTTATTTGCACTTCCTGTTAGATACTAAACTGCATTTCGTTATTTAGTCTTGTGAAACGCCTATCAAGTACATTCAACTTGCTCATTCAAAATTACGTTAATTCATTTTGTAGTCATGGCTGGGGTAAGCTAAATATTTCCACAGGACAAAAAGGTGTTCTTTTGCGTTCGCTATTATCCGAGGTTTTTGGAAGAAAAACATCGGTTGTTTGTACTCTTTAGAACAGTTCTAATCACTTGTGTTCTTCTCTTCCATCTCTTTCACAAATAATGAAATCGTAGTATAGTATTTTCCCTGCGTTTGTTTAGGCGAACTGCTTTCCTTTCCGATCAAGCGAGTGGTGCGTCAAGGGGGTGCATCTTCTGACGGGGGTGCTGAATCGGGTACAACACCGGGTTCCTCCCATATGGGCTACTCCCACACTCAAAATATGCCGCTGCTTCTTCGCAGATTTTGGAACAACAGTGGAAACATAGCCCAGTGTACTATCACGTGGACGCCAACTACGCTTCAGAATTATTTCTGTGAGTGTGTGTGTTTGCAGCAATTCAAGCCATCTAAGTGCACACCCAAAGTTCAATGTTTAAAAACGTCGTCGGGTCGTTTTGAGGTGTTCTTTCTCTACACGACTTGTCACTTGCTGGTTCTCTGATAGCATGAATGAGGTGTCTCACACTATGGGCTTCGCACGGTGGCTTATTAATTAGAAGCCTTTACTATCAGCCCTATTGGCTGGCAGCCATGACAATTGTGTCCTAGTGTTAACCCCGCCCTACTATATCAGGGTGACAGGTGACAGCATATTTGGGTTCATTAAAACAAGTACACCTCTTCCCTGCTTTATGCAGCAAGGAGGGTGTTCTGGTTTGGCACTTCTCCTATGGTATCAGAAAACCGGGTTGCGAAAGTTACCTTACGTTTTAGTTTCACCGCTAGACACTCAAGACACGAACTGGGAAAAGTGTATTCCAGTATTGATCCGGAGACATGAAAGGAGGTGAAAGGTCATAGGTAATAGGTAATGCCATACCAAAAACCCAAGCAGAGTAAAAATGTGGCACCACGACATTAAAAATGATTGGCTAACCTGCAATACTAATGCAGGGGAAACAATGGAAATTATCAATGCACTTCCATCAAATGGAAAACAACTCCCATTAACAATGGACTGATTTCCACCCCTGAAGAAATTCCACATTATCAGATAAAACTTCCATTCATTAAATCCTATCACAAGTAATGAGCTAACCTTCATATGTAGCATGATATTGTGGAATAGATACAGAAGAAACACATCAGCTTAACAAGTTATATCAGTTTCATAAAAGCTACATCAACTTCCAGAAAAGCTTGATCAATTAACTGACTGCTTCATTCATTTCCAGAAAATCTTTGTGAAGTTCTCTTCAAAAGAGCCACTCCTACTGGACCAGACTCTAAAAATGTCATCCAATTATCTAAAATAGAGGCCAGGGCAAAAGGTCAACGTTCTAAACAGTGTGTGCTCCCAGTGAGCCATAATGATAATATAATAACATAATAAATATTGGCATACGCTGGTGCGAATTTCTTTCTCTCCCTGTGCCATGTATCTGTAAAAAGCAGTTCAAAATCATTGCGTGTGGGGTTAATATCCACAAGGAGATCTGGATGTTTTGCTCACTGCCCTCAAGTTTAAGTAATTATCAATGTTTGTATACAAACTATCAATATCAATTGTAAAAAGAAAGGAATGCTATAGACTCTTTTTTTATTGTATTTTATTGATGTAGTAAATATTTGATATAACTTGTAGTTGTGACAGTGGGTTGATGAAGCAAGACCTTAAAAGGGACAGTCGATGCCTCTAAATACATTTTAGGTTATAAGTAGAATCATCTGAGGAGTAGTTGGTCCACTTGAACCTGAGGATTGTTGTGGAAGTGCCCAATTAGAATATTCAATAATTACAACAAGTTAACTTGCTCCAAGTTCCAAAACTAGGTTCTTACGGCTGGTATTCGGATGTCTGGTAGTTCAGCTCATATGCAAGGAAGTGGCTTGGGCTTCCCAGGTGCTTCAGCAGTATAGGGCTCTAGGCAAAGGAGTATTAGAACTGCCCATTTCCAGTCTAGCAGAGGAGTTTAAGTGCGCCAAAGTTAGACTGGAGATGATGCTATTGGATTTGAGTGATCCATTTGTAGCCCAAGCTGCCCCCATCCTGGCTACTGGGAGGAAGTGGACCCCACTGGAAGCAACCAAGCAGGCAAAGGCAGCACTCAAGTACAGGGATATCGTGGGCCGAGTGCAGCATGGGAAGAGTGGTCTTGGAGCTAGAACCAGTACAGCAGCCTGGAACAAGGCTATTCCGTTCCAGAGATGTAAGCTGGTGGTCCAGGAGGTATTTACCTTATATTAGTGAGATATGGATAATTCTACATTGAATATTTCAATATATTCATTTATGAGAGAAGAGTTGACCCCAAGGTTCCCGGTTCGAGTCCCAACGTTAAGGCGTGCATTATTTACTGCAAAGTTCAATTTTATTACTGGAAATCACAATTTGTTTGCATATTACTTTTATTTTCCTTATATTAGTGAGATATTTATAAATCTACATTGAATATTTCAATTCAAGTTCATGTACAGTTATGTGTGGGGTACTTTAATTATTTCCCAAAATATTTGTGTTGCAGTTAATACATCCTTTTAGCCTGACAATGTCATACTCATAATTCTAGTCAGAATATGAGTCTGATACTGCTCCATTGGGCTGTGATTATGGGGCGTGTTTCAACAAACCAGCTCAATTGGATATACCTAGAACCAATCAGAGTAACGTAGTATGTGACCAGGGCCAACTGACTT
>NC_137922.1:38643143-38725643 GCF_963457725.1 Sprattus sprattus | reverse complement strand
TGGGGGCTGATTCACTGTTTTATGTTTAGAAGCCATGATGATGTAGAATAAATGTGTTTCGTTGTACAACTGCATTTCGTTATAGAACTGTCTAAAACTTGCGTGGCTAAACGGCAAAACAAATGCACGTGAATTACTGATTACATCCCACCTTCTCTGTTGTGCACTCGGATATCTTTGCATCTCATTGGTCTACAGTCATGATTGACACATGTGTGGACCAGTCAAGGAAAGTATTAGTTTATGTTTTTCACGCACAGACTTAGCAGAGTTTACCAAAGCAACCATGGACATATGATAGCAACAAAATAGTCTTGGGTGCGCGCATTGTGTCAGACTGACAGGTCAGTCAACCTATGATATTAGTTACAGGTTCCCGTATCTAAAAGGTCGGGATAGCCTTCACGCTTAGAGCAAGATGTTACTCATAAGAGGACTCAGGAGGTTGAAGATGTTAGAAAGATGGGTATTTTTATTAACCCAAATAAGGCACAAAGGCAGTTAAAACACTGACAATACTAAATCAATATAAAAAATACAGTTTTCACTAAGGACAAATGCATGAAGCCACCAACAAATAAGCAATTCACATAAGACCACATGTATAAAAAGGACCATTAACTGGTCAGTGAGAGTCCTTATTAAACACGATCACTCTCACTACGAAACAAAACAAAAGCAAATAAAAGGACCAAGGTAACTAGCCCATCGTGAGAGCTCCAAGGACTTATGTCCTATTAAACTGGCAACTTTCCTGAACAAAGAACAAAGGTATGTTTAAGTAGCCTTGACAAGCACCTTGAATTGGCTCATACCAATCATTGATTTCAGGTGTGTCAATCAGCAAGGCACCAACACCTGTGGCTCACAGCAGCCATACCTAAACAATCAAACTCCCAATCAACTAGGAAACACAGACTACACATGGTAGCAATTAGGCTTGGTGCCAGCATAGCCGACACATAATAAAGCAGCCAAATCTCATTAAACATAAACTCCATATATCGCGCCATCTTCACAACACAAACTTAGACACTAAACACCGGTTGACAAACGGTATGAAATATGACAATATGATTATTGTTAAACTAAATAAACAGAAAATTTCAGAGACAAGACATTGAATGTGTGCTGATTTTAACTGAACAAAGACATGAACATCAAACATGTAACACACACACACACCAAAACACCTTCACCCAGTCCACAAAAGCAGCAGCCTACAGGCTGCAGTGGTGGGTCACACAGGTGCCCCGTCACAGACTCACTTTGTTCATTCGGTTAAAATCAAGCCACCCCTGAACTAAACACCACTATACATATTTGGGACCCATTCTAACGGCATCTGCAAGCCTGGTCTAGTCACACAAGAGCATTGTCCAAATTGCCTAATGCTGAATGGGCACTAATTCCAACAGACCCACTCCAAAATCTTGTGGAAAGACTTCCTATAAGAGAGGCAACTGTTATAGAGTAGTTTTGGAATGAGATGTGCGTGAAACTCATATATGTGTGATGATCAGGTGTCCCAATACTTTTGACCTGACCTAACCTTGGATCTGGCTGGCCCAGAGCAATGCAGAACAATAAAGACGAGACAAGGGGGAAATTACTTTGCAATGGACTGACTCACTCCATGTAGTTTAATATGAGTCTGAAGTCAAATGTTTTAACTTTTGTGGGTAGAGGCTATTGTGATGTTCCTGCTGAGCTCCGCTCCGGCCACGCCCCCTTCAATCACACAAGCACATACACCTGTTTCACTCTCACTCATGCTCTCAGCTGCATGTCATCAGTATCATTCACCATCCCAGCTGCACTGCATTCAGGTCCCAAATCACATGATCACACACACCTGATTCACTCCTATATATAACCTGCACTCCCCTCACTCCGTGTTTGGTCTCGTCGCTACAAGGGTGAAACCTTTGCCCAAGTCTTCTAGCTCTGTGGCCCACTCTACGTCCCTGGGATTCCGCCTTCCGTCCACCGGCAACTACAACCCCATTGTCAGCTGGCTTCCAGCCCAGCAAGCTCTCTGTCCGTGGGCGTCCAGCCCCGCAAGCTCCCTGTCTGCTGGCTTCCGAGTCAGCCATTTCGGTGCCGGCAGACTTTTAGGACTGCACTATCCAGAGTGCCGTGCATACGGCACCGGGAGTAATGTGACTGACTTGTCCGGCCTGTAGCCGTGTACCTCTGTTCTTTGCCCTTGCGCACAGTAGCCAGAGTGAGACTCTGTGCGATCTTTAGTTCATGTTCCTAGATCTTTGTGTTAGAACTCTGTCTGTTAACCCTTTCGTTGATTTGTATACTCTGTTTGTGTCCTGTTCCCCGTCTGTACTCCATCAATAAACTCTGCATCACCTGAAACTCTTCAATCACAAACCCTGCAAGTCAATGTTTGAAATAATTGTCTTCCAAAATAAAACCATCATTTTACAATCTTGAGCATGTGTCAGCACTTTATTGAATGTGTTTGATCATAAAAATGTAGGAGCAATCTGGAAAATGACAGTTTCTCTGCTAAATGTGAATTGCCGTCACTTAATTGAAGGTGTTTCATTGTAATAAATGAGGGAAAATCTGTAAAATACCAGTGTTTCTCTGCAAAACTGTTAGGGCTGCCACTTTATTGAAGGTGTTTAATTTTTAATCTTAATTAAAGAAGCCTGACTTAATGAATGGTGTTTGTTCGTAATAAATTAGGAAGAATCTGTAAAATAACAGCATTTTTTGCTAAACTTGTAGTACTGTCACCTTATTGAAAGTGTTCGATATTAATAATAGATACAAAAATCTGTAAAATAACAGTTTTTCTCTGCTGAACTGTTAGGGCTGCCACTTTATTGAAGGTTTTTAATCTTAAATATCGAGGAAAACATTGTAAAATAACAGTGTTTCTCTGCTATACTTTTAGTACCCTAACTTAATAAAAGGTGTTTGCTCGTAATAAATTAGGAAGAATCTGTACAATAACAGTTTTTCTCTGCTAAACTGTTAGGGCTGTAACTTTATTAATGGTGTTTGATTGTATTAATTGAGGAAAAATCTATAAAAAAAAAACAGTTTTTCTCTGCAAATCCTTAAATGGAAATATCTGTAAATATAGGGTTTTTGCACTTTATTTGAATTAGGATGTTTTACTTTCATTTTGCGGTTTTTGTTTGGCAGCCGTAGCTGCCAGTAATTTACTGTTTTTTTACAGATTTTTTTTTTTACAGTGCATGGTTGTGCATATGTGGATGAATGAGTGCATTAAATCAGTTTAGGAGCAGCATCTAGATCATATGCATCAGACAAACATTTAGCTTTTAAATATTGGTAATGAAAGCAATATGATATGATATTATTGAATGAGGAGGCTGCAGTCATATTTATATATTATTACATTATTGGCTCAGTTATTCAATTTTAATCCGAATCTGCAAGCAATTTATGTCGCTTTGTAGATCAGACTGGCCCTAGCACAGTTTTGGCCGGTTCGAGAATCCTAGAGTAAAAGTAAAGCTCCGCTTATGGTAGCCCGACGTGTGCCTCCAAAAAATGTTATCAGTCGAGGCGACTGAGACCAATGGAGACGGTCAAATAATTCCCACAACCCTTAGCGTTCCGGCAGTGAATTGGTCTGTCGAGGTCTCTCCCTCTTTCACAGACAAAAGATAACATTGGATAGATCACACATTTTCATTCTCACTTGCAATCAGTTTTCCATTATGATGACGTAAGGGCTGCCCTGTATTTCTACCAAACTGTATTTAATGGGATGCTATGGTGAACCTCCGCAAAATCTGTGCGAGGTTTAATGCCAGTAAACCTGGCTATCAACTTTGTGTGTTTAGAAAGGTCTGGATTTAGCTTGCTTGCTCTGTTATAATGTGTTGTGTGGAAAAACGATATAAATATATTTTATAAATGGTATTGTCTCATCCTATAAATACTGCTTAATCGCCCTGCCCAAAGCTCAATGACCGGAAGACAACAGAATCAAATCATTTGACCTTCAATTCTTGTTTTTACATTTTTCTCAGTGATCTCCAAAACCATTTGTGAGGTTGATGGTAAAATATACCATGACAATGAGGGATGGGAGCCAGACCCATGTACGTTCTGTGTGTGTGATAATGGATACAAAGTATGTGCCGGTGAAGGTCCCTGCCCAGAGGTAAATATTTAAAAAAAAATGTATATGTTTTTTGTGTGTGTTTTTTTTATTTTTAAACAGTGATTGCATATCATTTTGTACATTCACATATGGAATTCAATTCAGAAGCTATGCTAAAAAGTGTAAGTTTTTGCTCCCATTCCTGAGACTATGGGCCTTTTCCAAACTTGCCCCTACACCCTCTCCCTACCCACATCCACTTTGTGTGTGTGTTCATGTGGAGGGTCCCCCACATTAAGGGCCATCCCAAACCATTTAGTGGGAAGTGCACTAAGCCATGAGTGTGACTAAACAGAGTTCACTCCGTGACTGGGAGTGAGGAGTTTCTACTTCTCTGTCACTCATCATTTCCTGTGTTGTGCCTCGTCTCTATTTCTTCCTCTTCTTCTCTCATCTCTTTGCATTTACTCATCCATTATCCTCTCTCTCTCTTTTCTCACTCCCTTTCTTCTCTCTATTCCAGGATTGAAGGCCATGGGGTGACAAATAAAATCACAAATCTTGAGTTTTAAAAACCTCAAGACGCCATGAAGCATGTTGAATAAACTAATCAGACTAGACTGCTCATAGCGTCATCCTCCTGGTTTGTGTTTGTGTAACTCTGCACATCTACACCTCTTTCAATCTATTTTTTATTCAGTGTGTATCTACAATCACTACGATAATCTATTTAACAATAAAAAGTAATACTTTTTTAACACCCAGGGTCACTTCACATACGTAATACCATTCACAAACAACGGCAAACAAAATACAAACTCACAATACTGTCAACTTGATGTGACAAGTACCCATGTCAATGAATATGACAGCTTGAAGAGATTTTATAGCAATGAATTTTAAAGTCAGCTCTGAATTTAATGCTGAATTAGATTTTTTAAATTAAATTCATCTGATAATAATAAATACATACACAGAAATGTTTCTTGCTATAATATACTGTATAACTCATTCCTAATGTCATTAAAGTAGTATATGGTGAAGTTCTGATTGCCAAACATAGTAGCAGATGTTGGTCAAAAATATTTTACCTCTGAAATTTAAATTACTAACACAAATAAGGAAGCAGCTTTAACATGACCTGTCAAAGACATTGTTTAACATTTTTTTTTTCCATCAATATAAAATTGTACAAAGCGATCTTGAGTGATAGAGATAGGTTGCTTCTTAGTCAATGAACAATGCTGCTGCATAATATATTCATTCAGTAACAAACAGAATATAAGCTTGTTATACGGCTCCTCGGAATGTTGTTAAAAGTTCCATTTATTTGAATGGGCCACCCCACCCTGGACATGTGTTATAGAGAAGGGGAAAATGGGGATGAGGAGATGCCTGCGAAGAGGAGAAAAATAGAACAGTGGTGAAAGAAGGAGTTGAGTTATGGGCAGATGGAAAAGGCTGCGGAGAGAAAGAGATAAAAACAAGAACAATGTTATGGAAGAAGATGAGTTATTGAGCTGGAGACTGAAGGATGTAGTATATGAGGAGATTAAAGGAATGAGAAAGGGAAGGAATGTATAGAGGACAAATATAAGACGGGTAATAAAGGTGAAAGGATGAGGAAAAACAGCTAAGGAGAGAAAATTACTTGAAAACAGAGGATGTGGAAGGGAAAAAAGATATGTCAAAATAAGAGGGTAGTGACAGAGGAGAGGGATTAAGAAATGGAAGCAAAAGGGAGCAGAGGGAGGTGATGTGAAGGAGCAGAGGATGGTTATGGAGGAGGAGGACATGAAGGGGCAGAGGGAGGTGATGGAAGAGGACATGAAGGGGCAGAGGGAGGTGATGATGAAGGGGCAGAGGGAGGTGATGATGAAGGGGCAGAGGGAGGTGATGGTGAAGGGGCAGAGGGAGGTGATGATGAAGGGGCAGAGGGAGGTGATGGAGGAGGACATGAAGGGGCAGAGGGAGGTGATGATGAAGGGGCAGAGGGAGGTGATGGTGAAGGGGCAGAGGGAGGTGATGATGAAGGGGCAGAGGGAGGTGATGATGAAGGGGCAGAGGGAGGTGATGATGAAGGGGCAGAGGGAGGTGATGATGAAGGGGCAGAGGGAGGTGATGATGAAGGGGCAGAGGGAGGTGATGGTGAAGGGGCAGAGGGAGGTGATGGTGAAGGGGCAGAAGATGGTGATGGAAGAGGAGGACATGAAGGGGAAGAGGGAGGTGATGGAGGAGGTGATGGTGAAGGGCCAGAGGGAGGTGATGATGAAGGGGCAGAGGATGGTGATGGAGGAGGAGGACATGAAGGGGCAGAGGGAGGTGATGGAGGAGGTGATGATGAAGGGGCAGAGGATGGTGATGGAGGAGGAGGACATGAAGGGGCAGAGGGAGGTGATGGAGGAGGTGATGATGAAGGGGCAGAGGGAGGTGATGATGAAGGGGCAGAGGGAGGTGATGGGAAAGGAAGTAGCAGAGAGAAAAAAGATGGAGAGAGGGAGAGGTTGAAAGAAGATGAGCTAATTTACTGAAGAGTAGGAAAGTAAACAGGAAATAGAGTGTGAGGAGATCCGGCTCAGACCGATTACGAAGGGATTTATTTATTTATGCGTTTATTTGAAAAGGGACAGTGTATATTGATAAACATTTCCCAGAAAATGTAAATGCACCGGAATTAGCTAGGTTAGCTAGTTTTCATCCGTTGTCCCTTGGCAGGGCATGACAGAGAGATATGGAAATAAAAGAAAGAAATAATAACTAGAAAATGCATTTCCTGAAGGAAATACCAGTGCATGAAATGCAAAAGTTAAGAAAGGAAGAAGAGTGGAAGATGGAAAGAAGAGTGGAAGAAGGAAAGAAGAAAGGAAAGAAGAGTGAAGAAAGGAAAGAAGAGTGGAAGAAAGAAAGAAGAGTGGAAGAAGGGAAGAAGAAAGGAAAGAAGAGTGAAGAAAGGAAATTAGAGTGGAAGAAGGAAAGAAGAAAGGAAAGAAGAGTGGAAGAAGGAAAGAAAAGTGGAAGAAGGAAAGAAGAGTGAAGAAAGAGAAGAAGAGTGGAAGAAGGGAAGAAGAGCCGAAGAAGATAAGAAGAAAAGAAAGAAGAGTGAAAGAAGGAAAGAAGAAAAAAGAAAAAGGTAAGAAGAGTGGAAGAAGGGAAGAAGAAAGGAAAGAAGAGTGGAAGAAGGAAAGAAGAAAGTAAAGAAGAGTAGAAAGAAGGAAAGAAGAGAGGAAGAAACAAAGTAAGGAAAGAAGAGTGAACAAGAGTGGCTCTGAATAAAGACAGTAAAGAGAGAGTGAAAATATTGAAAGGAGAAAAAAAGAGTGAAGCAGAGAGATGGAGTGTGAGAGAAAGTAGAGTGAGAGTGATAGAGAGAAAGAAGGAGAGAGAGAAAAAAGTAGAGTATGGAAGGTGTCTATTAATATTCCTAGTTATACAGTTGAATGGAGAGGTACAGAGAGAAGAGGACCCTTGGAAGCTTGCCGCAGGTGTCAGTGAAGCACAGGTGCAAGCCAGTTTAATTACCCTATTATGATGTCATAATGGCCCAATGTAAGTCAATGGGAAAATTTAGATTCGTTTTTCTTTAATATCTTAAAAAGTATAAAGTTTAGAAAAGTGAAAAATACATAGCATAAGTGTCCTTTACAAGACCTACGCGACAAAGTTTGAATGAAGTTTCTACGCTAAGCGGTTCGAGCTGAATTAATCGCAGAAAAAGGTAAGAAGAATAACTAGAAAATGCATTTCCTGAAGGAAATACCAGTGCATGAAATGCAAAGGTTAAGAAAGGAAGAAGAAAAGAAAGAAGAGTGAAAGAAGGAAAGAAAAAAAGAGAAAAAAATTGAGAATGGATGGTGTCTTAATGTTCCTAGTTACAGTTAAATTTCAGTTCCTTACAGTTAAGGTTCCTTGGATTTGGTGCAGGTGTCAGTAAAGCACAGGTGCAAGCCAGTTTAAAGACCCTATTATGATGTCATAATGGCCCAATGTAAGTCAATGGGAGAAATTTATATTCATTTTTCTTTAATATCTTAAAAAGTATAAAGTTTAGAAAAGTGAAAAATACATAGCATAAGTGTCGTTTACAAGACCTACGCGACAACGTTTGAATGAAGTTTCTACGTTAAGCGGTTCGGGCTGAATTAATCGCAGAAAAAGGTAACAAGAATAACTAGAAAATGCATTTCCTGAAGGAAATACCAGTGCATGAAATGCAAAGGTTAAGAAAGGAAGAAGAAAAGAAAGAAGAGTGAAAGAAGGAAAGAAGAAAGGAAAGAAGAGTGTAAGAAGGAAAGAAGAGTGAAGAAAGGAAAGAAAAGTGGAAGAAGGAAAGAAGAGTGGATGAAGGAAAAAAGAAAGGAAAGAAGAGTGGAAGAAGGAAAGACAAAAGGAAAGAAGAGTGAAGAAAGGAGAGAAGAGTGGAAGAGGGAAAGAAGAGTGAAAGAAGGAAAGAAGAAAAGAAAGAAGAGTGAAGAAAGGAAAGAAGAGTGGAAGAAGGAAAGAAGAAAAGAAAGAAGAGTGAAATAATGAAAGAAGAAAGGAAAGAAGAGTGAAGGAAGGAAAGAAGAGTGGAAGAAGGAAATAAGGAAAGAAAGAAGAGTGAAAGAAGGAAAGAAGAAAGGAAAGAAGAGTGTAAGAAGGAAAGAAGAGTGAAGAAAGGAAAGAAAAGTGGAAGAATGAAAGAAGAGTGGATGAAGGAAAAAAGAAAGGCAAGAAGAGTGGAAGAAGGAAAGAAAAATGGAAGAAGAAAATAAGAAAGGAAAGAAGAGTGGAAGAAGGAAAGAAGAGTGAACAAGAGTGGCTCTGGATGAAGAGATAAAGAGAGAGTGAAAATATTGAAAAAAGGAGATAAAAATGGAGTGAAGAAGAGAGATTGAGTGTGAGAGAAAGTTGACAGAGAGAAAGATGGAGAGATGGAGAGAAAAAAAAATAGAGAATGGATGGTGTCTTAATGTTCCTAGTTACAGTAAAATTGAGAGGGACAGAGAGAGAAGAGGTTCTTTGGATTTGGCACAGGTGTCAGTGAAGCATACTAAGGCAGAAGGCAGTAACTTCTATGTTAAAGCTCAGTGGTATGATAACAATGGAATAATGACCCTATTAATTAATCAGTAGTAATACTATTTCATTTATCACAATTACCAATACAATGATTATCACACACACACACACACACACACACACACACACACCATTGAATTATCACATTAAGCACATAAAACAATGAACTTGAATTGTCACATGAAACACATAAAACATCTATGTCAGTCCATTGGGGTGTGTGTGTGTGTGTGTGTGTGTGAGAGAGAGAGAGAGAGAACGATAGAGAATGAGGCCCATTTTCCCCCTCCACATGCCCCCGCTCGCCAAGCGAAGTTACCCGATTTAGATGCACCTTTTTCGGACTAGCCACAGGCACTGGGTGGGGGAATAGCCCGATAGCTTAGCATATCTGCCATGCAATTCTAATGGTAATGCTACCTAGCTTGGTATGCTAACTGTCGGTAGCCTATACATCGTGAAATCAACCAAAATACTGATGTCACTGGCTTTAATTTGATAATGGCATGTTAGTAGTACATTTAATATCAGTACATTTGTTTAATTACTGCTGATATTTTACAAATACGTCAAAAACTCATTTTTGACCAAACTTGAAGTTACGGTCTTTTGCCTTAGCACGGCAGAGTAAAGCACAGGTGCAAGCCAGTTTAAAGACCCTATTATGATGTCATAATGGCCCAATGTAAGTCAATGGGAGAAATTTATATTCGTTTTTCTTTAATATCTTAAAAAGTATAAAGTTTAGAAAAGTGAAAAATACATAGCATAAGTGTCGTTTACAAGACCTACGCGACAAAGTTTGAATGAAGTTTCTACGTTAAGTGGTTCGGGCTGAATTAATCGCAGAAAAAGGTAACAAGAATAAGAAGAAGAAGAAGAAGAAGAAGAAGAAGAAGAAGAAGAAGCCTAGGAATAACAATACAGGGCATTTCATGCACTGTAACTAGAAAATGCATTTCCTGAAGGAAATACCAGTGCATGAAATGCAAAGGTTAAGAAAGGAAGAAGAAAAGAAAGAAGAGTGAAAGAAGGAAAGAAGAAAGGAAAGAAGAGTGGAAGAAGGAAAGACAAAAGGAAAGAAGAGTGAAGAAAGGAGAGAAGAGCGGAAGAAGGAAAGAAGAAAGGAAAGAAGTGTGAAAGAAGGAAAGAAGAAAAGAAAGAAGAGTGAAGAAAGGAAAGAAGAGTGGAAGAAGGAAAGAAAGAAGAGTGAAATAATGAAAGAAGAAAGGAAAGAAGAGTGAAGGAAGGAAAGAAGAGTGGAAGAAGGAAATAAGAAAAGAAAGAAGAGTGAAAGAAGGAAAGAACAAAGGAAAGAAGAGTGAAAGAAGAAAATAAGAAAGGAAAGAAGAGTGGAAGAAGGAAAGAAGAGTGAACAAGAGTGGCTCTGGATGAAGAGATAAAGAGAGTGAAAATATTGAAAAAAGGAGATAAAAATGGAGTGAAGAAGAGAGATTGAGTGTGAGAGAAAGTTGACTGAGAGAGAAAGATGGAGAGATGGAGAGAAAAAAAAGTAGAGAATGGATGGTGTCTTAATGTTCCTAGTTACAGTTAAATTGAGAGGGACAGAGAGAGTAGAGGTTCCTTTGATTTGGTGCAGCTGTCAGTGAAGCACAGGTGCAAGCCAGTTTAAAGAGCCTATTATGATGTCATAATGGCCCAATGTAAGTCAATGGGAGGAATTTATATTTGTTTTTCTTTAATATCTTAACTAGTATAAAGTTTAGAAAAGTGAAAAATACATAGCATAAGTGTCGTTTACAAGACCTACGCGTCAAAGTTTGAATGAAGTTTCTACGTTAAGCGGTTCGGGCTGAATTAATCGCAGAAAAAGGTAACAAGAATAAGAAGAAGAAGAAGCCTAGGAATAACAATACAGGGCATTTCATGCACTGTAACTAGAAAATGCATTTCCTGAAGGAAATACCAGTGCATGAAATGCAAAGGTTAAGAAAGGAAGAAGAAAAGAAAGAAGAGTGAAAGAAGGAAAGAAGAAAGGAAAGAAGAGTGGAAGAAGGAAAGACAAAAGGAAAGAAGAGTGAAGAAAGGAGAGAAGAGTGGAAGAAGGAAAGAAGAAAGGAAAGAAGTGTGAAAGAAGGAAAGAAGAAAAGAAAGAAGAGTGAAGAAAGGAAAGAAGAGTGGAAGAAGGAAAGAAAGAAGAGTGAAATAATGAAAGAAGAAAGGAAAGAAGAGTGAAGGAAGGAAAGAAGAGTGGAAGAAGGAAATAAGAAAAGAAAGAAGAGTTAAAGAAGGAAAGAAGAAAGGAAAGAAGAGTGTAAGAAGGAAAGAAGAGTGAAGAAAGGAAAGAAAAGTGGAAGAAGGAAAGAAGAGTGGATGAAGGAAAAAAGAAAGGCAAGAAGAGTGGAAGAAGGAAAGAAAAATGGAAGAAGAAAATAAGAAAGGAAAGAAGAGTGGAAGAAGGAAAGAAGAGTGTACAAGAGTGGCTCTGGATGAAGAGATAAAGAGAGAGTGAAAGTATTGAAAAAAGGAGATACAAATGGAGTGAAGAAGAGAGATTGAGTGTGAGAGAAAGTTGACTGAGAGAGAAAGATGGAGAGATGGAGAGAAAAAAAATAGAGAATGGATGGTGTCTTAATGTTCCTAGTTAAATTGAGAGGGACAGAGAGAGAAGAGGTTCCTTGGATTTGGCACAGGTGTCAGTAAAGCACAGGTGCAAGCCAGTTTAAAGACCCTATTATGATGTCATAACGGCCCAATGTAAGTCAATGGGAGACATTTATATTCGTTTTTCTTTAATATCTTAAAAAGTATAAAGTTTAGAAAAGTGAAAAATACATAGCATAAGTGTCGTTTACAAGACCTACGCGTCAAAGTTTGAATGAAGTTTCTACGTTAAGCGGTTCGGGCTGAATTAATCGCAGAAAAAGGTAACAAGAATAAGAAGAAGAAGAAGAAGAAGAAGAAGCCTAGGAATAACAATACAGGGCATTTTATGCACTGTAATAAGAAGAAGAAGAAGCCTAGGAATAACAATACAGGGCATTTCATGCACTGTAACTAGAAAATGCATTTCCTGAAGGAAATACCAGTGCATGAAATGCAAAGGTTAAGAAAGGAAGAAGAAAAGAAAGAAGAGTGAAAGAAGGAAAGAAGAAAGGAAAGAAGAGTGGAAGAAGGAAAGACAAAAGGAAAGGAGAGTGAAGAAAGGAGAGAAGAGCGGAAGAAGGAAAGAAGAAAGGAAAGAAGAGTGAAAGAAGGAAAGAAGAAAAGAAAGAAGAGTGAAGAAAGGAAAGAAGAGTGGAAGGAGGAAAGAAGAAAAGAAAGAAGAGTGAAATAATGAAAGAAGAAAGGAAAGAAGAGTGAAGGAAGGAAAGAAGAGTGGAAGAAGGAAATAAGAAAAGAAAGAAGAGTGAAAGAAGGAAAGAACAAAAGGAAAGAAGAGTGAAAGAAGAAAATAAGAAAGGAAAGAAGAGTGGAAGAAGGAAAGAATAGTGAACAAGAGTGGCTCTGGATGAAGAGATAAAGAGAGAGTGAAAATATTGAAAAAAGGAGATAAAAATGGATTGAAGAAGAGAGATTGAGTGTGAGAGAAAGTTGACTGAGAGAGAAAGATGGAGAGATGGAGAAAAAAAAAATAGAGAATGGATGGTGTTTTAATGTTCCTAGTTACAGTTAAATTGAGAGGGAGAGAGACAGTAGAGGTTCCTTTGATTTGGTGCAGCTGTCAGTGAAGCACAGGTGCAAGCCAGTTTAAAGACCCTATTATGATGTCATAATGGCCCAATGTAAGTCAATGGGAGACATTTATATTCGTTTTTCTTTAATATCTTAAAAAGTATAAAGTTTAGAAAAGTGAAAAATACATAGCATAAGTGTCGTTTACAAGACCTACGCGACAAAGTTTGAATGAAGTTTCTACGTTAAGCGGTTCGGGCTGAATTAATCGCAGAAAAAGGTAACAAGAATAAGAAGAAGAAGAAGAAGAAGCCTAGGAATAACAATACAGGGCATTTCATGCACTGTAATAAAAATGTATAAGGATTGAGGATATGGAAGAGAAGAAGGGGTTTAGTTGGAGAACGAAGAATGAAATGAGATGAAATATAGATGTAAAGCAGAAGATAAATAAGGACAGAATGTAAAAACAGAAGAGGTTTATTACGAGGAAGAAATTTAGAGGGGGATATAGAAAAATTATGACAAAGAGGGGAAATACGCTAGAAGATGGAAAATGAGGAATTGGATGAGGAGGAGATAAAGACATGCAGAAGTGACAGAAGAGGAGAGACAGACCACACATAGAGAGATGATGATGGAAGGACATACAATAAGAGAAAAAGGAATGGAGCAAAAGGGAGATGAGTGGATGAGGGACACAAAGAAGAGTAAAGTCAAACATCCTGGTTGCTATGTGTTCATCTGTCATCATGTGTTCATGTGAAAATAGTAATGGCTCATTCTCTGTGAATTCACTCCATAGTTATTATAGTTTGGGTATTTTCATTACTTTTCATTTTTATTTAGTCTTTCAGTTTGGTTTCTGATTAGTCGAAGTTAGTTTTACAAGTGCATAAGTAGATAGGAGTTTAAAGAAATAAGGAAGAACTGAAGAAAACAGGGTCACACCAGACTACAAAACACAAGATGATGAGAGACAGGGCAGACAATCAACAAGGCGGAGCACACACAAGAGCAGGGCATGAGGTGTCTGAAAGGAGAGGAGAGATGAGTAGACAAAACACAACTCAGAACTGAAGTTATAATGAAGATACAAGGGAAACATAATCTAGGGAACAGGACGGGACTTGACAACATGATAAGTATCCTGTAATTTACTCACTATTTACCATGTTTTATACATTGATTTCACAAAATGTCTGCAGCCCGTGGTTAATACTCGGGTGCGTCACAGACAGGAATACATCTTTTCCCGCCTCGTATTTAGTATCAACTCTGCCAGATAAAGCATGAATAGGTCTGTCTCTCTCTCCCACTTTCACATGACAACATCGGATAGATCACACATTTTCATTCACACTCAGTCACATTCAGTCTTCCTACCAGAATATATATGATGGGATCAGAGATTGGCAAAAATACATCAAAATTTTGATACAAAATATCCCTCAAATAAATGTATTAAAAATAAAATACAAAATACTGGTGCCAGAAAATGTAACAAAATACAATACATGTATTTTGTATTTGAAATATAGGAAATACCTTTTATGGATTTTCCGTTTGATCACAATTTGGTATAGCAGAGCATTCAGGTTTGGGCTATATAATGTCCACAAAGCTCTGGTGAACCCCACAAAAAGGAAGAACAGTCACAGAATGTCAGTGTAACTAAGCAATGAAAAGACTACAACTTGAGTATGTTTATCTATATATTTTTGTCAATGGGTTTTAACAGCCCATAAAGCTTTGTATCAACAAGAAAATAGTCATCACATAGGAATAACATAAAGCCTATGTGTTCTATAAAAGCAAAATATAGAATTAAAACCAGTTGTACACAGGTAAAAAGCCTCTGCAAGTTCTGCATCAAGTTCTGCACAGAAAAATTAATACAAATACAAGGTAAATAGTAAATCAATACAAAAGTGAACAGGCAACTTAACTAGTGAGTAGCCTATACTTCTCTTTTAATGTACCTTGGCCAGTGGCATGGTAGCCTACTTATTTCTCTCTTACATTGGCCAGTGGCATGGTAGCCTACTTATTTCTCTCTTTCATTGGCCAGTGGAATGGTAGCCTACTTATTTCTCTCTTACATTGGCCAGTGGCGTGGTAGACTACTTATCACTTGTTTTGGCATTGAAATCTTCTTCTATTTTCCTTCACAGTGTACTTCTGGAAATCACTGTCAGTTTTGGGTTTAATCCATGAATCAATTCAACAAATTCAGTTTGTTCAACTGTAGACGAGGGATGCATTCCCTTCACTTTGTACCAAGTAATGAGAGAATCAAGTTTACCCTGTGTTACTGTGTGTTCAAAAAGGTGGGTCTGCCTATAGGGGGTGTTTGTCTTTTTGCCACTATAATTAGGCCTACACTATGTCTTGTGCTTTTCAAAATCATCAAGACTGTCATGGTGAAGTCTCGTCAGATGAGTTTTGAAAATTTGATGCAGCTAAAAGAGTTCCAGATATTAGTTTTCTTTTTGGTGCAGGGTTTGGCCTGGACCTTCCAATCTGGTGTTTTAGAGACAATACTGAAGAACTTCCCATCCAAGATTGCAGACACATGCTTGGTTCCATCTGTGGTTCCATCTGTGCTTGTTGATGGTCCTTCTTGAACATCATCTTGCTGAGACATGTTGTCCACCTGGCCAACTGTAGAATGTATGAAATAATAAAACTAAGAATACTTACATAATATGCCTTTGATAAATAAAATAAATAAATTGGATATTTAGTTTTTTTAACAAATGGACACTGTCATACTGTCATAGCCTGGCTAACTGTAAACTATATTATCCTAACCGTAAACTATATTATATGCCAGTAATTGATATGGCATTATGACATTCACATTACGAAGATACAGCAAAACTTGTAATACAGTTCAAGATTAGATGGTCAGACGTCTCTTGATATGGTTATCATGAACATACAAGCTCCCAATCTCCCTCTTCCTATAGCTACTAGACTGATAAGTAAACACTGGCTATGCACTAGCCTAGACAGCATGCTAGCGTCATTAGCATGTGAGCAATATGCTATGTAGCCACACCCAGACATAAATTATACATCAAGCTATTGACATCTGTCACACACAGATAAAATATTTACCTTGACAAACAATCCGTCGAACTTGAAGATCTTAAGACCGAACTGTTTTTTGATTTGTGGAGAAAGTATGTTGAGTACTTTAAAGAAGCATTATGCAACAATTGTACTTCAGGATTAGGGTTAGGATAAGCAGTTTTACCTTAAAATAGCTTGAAAAAAATTGGGGCGCTACAATGACTTTTAATATGGAGAATCGCCACCTGTGCCATTGCCATACCAGGGTCCATAGGCATATAACTGCTAAATGTAAGATTGCCTGAAGCCGCCCGGCTTTTTACTGTCTCCCAAGTAAGTAGCTTATTTGTCGTCTTGCTTTGTCTTGTGTTGCTCTTGCTTGATGTTTGACTGTGTTAGAACAGTTGTTGACTAACTAGTTTGTCATAATGTCAAAGTCAGCACATTTCAAGAGATTTCGTTAGTTTTAGCCGCTAGCATATCGTAAGCGATTAGCAATTGATCCGGAATTCTACTTTAATTAAACAGCAGGGATACAATAAATACGTTAAGATTAGCTTAAGTTTGTTAACTTTTGTCCTTGAGAGCAAATGTTATACTGCTATAAGAGCTTATGGACAAAAAAGCAGTTTTTATATAGTGTTTTTCTGAAAAGCAGAAGCAAGTTACCCAAGTGAAAAATGAAATAGTCAAAAACAGCAATTGTTTTAATTGTACAGCAGGAGGCGCTCTTTTAAAGTACAGTACATAAATTAAGCTTTAGTCTGTTGGCTTTTCCCCCTTATAATGAAATATTGTGCTGCTATAGGAGCTTATGGACAACTTAGGCTTTAAAAAATAAATAATAATAATGACCACAACACCAATAACATTTTAATCAAATGTATTAAAACTGTTTGTACATATTTACATAATAGATTTTAGATAATGTTATAGATAATAACAGGGGCAGCCGTGGCCTATTGGTTAGGGTTTCAGGCTGGAACCGTAGGGCTGATCCCCGACCAGTAGGAAAAATGTGGGCGTGGAAAGTGGTAGACCACAACTCTCCCATGCCCACATCTACGGCTGAAGTGCCCTTGAGCAAGGCACCTAACCACCTCTGCCATAGAGTCACTTTCTCATAATAACCTGGCACGTTCTCCTGTGGCTATGAATATTGTTTGCAGTCACATAAGGATCGAAACTCCTGCAACATACAAGCAGGACAACAAATACTAAAATATGCAACTGATACTTACATTTAGTGAAACCAAGGAGAGGAACAAGATGAGGATGAAAACAAGGAGGATTGAAGGAGGCATTGAAATGTAACATTGACAATATTCATTTTTTTTTATCCATACGTACTATTCTAAGAAACACTTAGACACAAGAAATCAGTTCGCCTGATCCTCTATCTGACTGGTCTGTGCGGCCAGGAGTCCTAATTCTGCATACTGGAACTCTTGATGTGTGTTGTCCTATCATGACACAAATTCCAATGGAGGCTTGTCATAATCAATTAAATCTCAATAGTTTCAGATTCTTGAGTCAGTTGCAAAACACCTGAGGCTTTCCCTTTACTTAAGGATATGAAAGATTTTGCAGCATTCGGAATATCTGAGTATAATAAACTCTAACCAGTAGTAAAGGACTACTCATGATTGTTACATAGAATATAGAGGAAAAGGAAAGAGGAGAGCAGGGTCAGGAAGTTTTGGATGATATGGAAGAGAAAACGGATGAAGATGAGGTAGGAGGCAGAATGAAAGGGTGATGGAAGAGGACCACGAGGAAAGGGAGGAAGAGTAGAGGACAGAACAAGAGCCGGAACAGCTCTTAGCAAAGACTGAAAGAAGAAGGAGAGGAAGACAAAGGAGATGGAACAATGTAAAGAAATTAAGATAACCTGAAGGATTAAAAGGATATGGAAATGCTAAATCTGTCTAGTTCTGTACTGTGTATCAAAGCTGCAAAATTCAGAACCTTGGACAGTTCCACTGTTTGTTTGTTGTTGTGCATTTTTGGCATTTGCTGGAAAGGCAGGGATGCCTGAACTATTTCAACATTATTTCTTGATATTGCGTTTAATATATAAACTAGCATATATGACATCTCTAAGACATGTCTGACTGATTAAAAAAAAAAAAAAACACTTTAACATCTGCACTTCCCATTGCAGCACAAGGTTTCTCTATTTACAGTGTTAAAGAGATTGAAACTTCCAATTATATGACTAACTGAAGACAAGCTTGGATGCTTATTGTGGTGAGGTTTTTGATCATTGTTTTATATGAACTGATCAAGTTGGATGATCCGTGTGTGTGTTGGCAAATATTTTATGTTTTTAATGCATAACTTCATGACCTGTGTGGTGTGTTTAGAATAAGCTCTCTTGGCTGTTGTGGATAATACTATGGCACAGCCTATCTGCATAGCAGTCATGTGGACGCCACCTTGAGAATTAATTCTACATACTTAGAATTGGTGTATTGATTTTTTTTTGTATTCGGCAACAGACTGCATTTTATTTGTTCCTATTCAAGTGTTCTCTTCCACCACTATCCTTCAATTAGTCCTCTCAGCAGGTTCTCTCATGCCTCTCCAAAAAAACCTCTCTCCTCATGGAATGAGGCACCCTTTAATTGGGCTTAATTAGGCCAGCCAATGTACACCCAACCATTGACGTGGGGAAGCCCGGACCCAACCATTGTGGTGGAGGAGTCCAAGTCTTTCTCCTGCTCTTGTAGGGCAACATGAGTCAAACTTATATTTTAGTGCCACTGTGAGAAGGGGGGGATTTCATTTTCTCATACTACTCTTTCACCATAATTCTAAGGAATTGTATTGTAAAGGGTACTTGGATAATATGGGAAGGCGGAATTAAACTGGGACTAAGGCCTTGCCTGAAGGTGCAGAATGCGGAGGGACAATTGGGAGGAATGCAGAGCTTCTGAAACAGCTAGCCATGTTTTTTTCTGTATTGCAGATAGTACACAGGGGAAAGAGGAATTATGCTCAAAAGGTTGGTGGAGCTTGGGGTGACATGATCCCCGGCAGCTCTCCAAGGTGGATTACAAAAGACTGCTAGAGAGGTGACTTCTTTTCCAAAGGCCACTGGCCTGTACACTAAAGTTTTCAACTTGCAGTACCAGTGTGAACTGGGAAAGCTATCAATGTGCTGCAGTAGTGCCTAGTCTGCAGAAATGCTGAGAAAAACAGTGAATCACACACCCATCTGGCATGACAGTTTTTTATTGTCTTCAGTTATGTGAGTTGTTTTCATAAATAACATTGGCAGGGTTGTTTATGATAACTAGTGTGTCGACAACTTTACTAACACAGCCAAAGTACCCCAAAGTACCCCAAAGTACCCCAAAGTAAGGCGTGCTTTGACAGTGGCACAGACGCAATTCCCAGTATTACAAGTCAATGTACCATCAAAATGATTTTGAAGCTGTTATTTTAGGGTAATGTTGTTACATAATCTTGCTTTAAGACACAATCCATTGTTTTATAGTAGCATAATTTAACATTAAGTTCAATAGGAAGACATTGTGGCTATTTAGTTTATCATGACGTTTCCTTTTTTAAAACAATAAAATCATACATGACATGAGCTAGTTCCTTTTTAGTCCATTCATTTTTGTAATCGTGCAATTAATATATCTGATGAAATACTTAAACTAATGACTTTTACTTTGGTATAATTTTTTTTACTGTGGCAGGAAGTTGAGCGGGCTGGTGCTCACGAAGCGCTGCTGCACTGTAGCTAAACTCAGGACAACTAGGGGAAATTTGCGATAGTTAAGGTTGACTACAGTTAAACAAAATGTTTTTATGAAGACAGAAAGTCAGAGGCGTAATGAAACCCAAGGAATGTGTTAACAAGCTGTTTACTAACCACTGAGTAGTTAGCTATAGCCATTTGTTAGGAGAAAAAACGCGACCCCCTCCTTAGCTTAATTTGAAAAGAGAGTCGGTAGTAGTAAGTATTTGTGTGTTGATTCAAGAAAGTTGCCTCGTCATATCATAAACCTGGACAAGTAACATTATACCTCGAAACTATGGCATATGCACCAGCTGTGTGGCTTGCCGTGCAAAGTCATTTTTTCAGAACTGCAGACTACAATACTGCGAGATATAACCAGGGCCAAATCACTCAAAGAGTTTTGGACCAGTTCGATGATGCTTTTCTGTTCAATAACTTTAACTTCAACCGACCGTGCCTGACTTTCATCGCAGATTTAATCAGGGTCAGCCTACACAATAATGTCTCTTTTCAGCGTAAGGACTACCAGCAGGTGGATGCGATGGTGCTAGTAGCTATTTACTTCTACGCAAATGGCATCTTGTCTAAGAAAATTATGGACTTGGTGGGACTTGATAAAGCAGCGGCGACTGAAGCCGTCAATGTTGTATCGAAGTTATTGGCAGGCATGGCAGGGAAATTCATCACTTTCCCTGGAAGTCACAATGACCGGGTGTGTGTAGCACAGGGCATCAAGGATTTAAGTAGGATTCCAAATGCTGTGGGTGTACTTGGATGTATGCATGTCAAGGTGGCACCACCTGCCGAAAAGGTTTCTTTGTATAAGAACTCCCTGGATTTTCATTCTGTCATGATTCAGACCATCTGCGATGTTGATGGTAATCTTCTGGCAGTGGAAAAATGTTGTCCAGGAAGCACCCCTGAGCAGCAGGTCTGGGAGAGCTCAGTAATCTTCCAGTATTTCAAACAAGGATACAACGGACCCACTTGGGTCATTGGTAAGGCATCACAATTTCTAAGTTATAATGTACCGATATACCCATTATCTGATGAATGTTTCCATCACTCTCTGTGTAACTTCATGAAGAATCCTTCGCTTGTAAATATTTGTGTTCAATGCTCATGACTTTAAGTGCTTTGCTTCTGAAATCAGGATTGCCCTGTTTTTGATCAAGAGGGACAGTGTACATTCATGAATATTCAAATGTAAATGCACCCAATTATAGCCAATAGGCTAGTGTCCTTTGGCAGTCCCCCTGCCAGAGTGACAAAAGGCTATACAACCTTAAAAAAAGGCATTAAGTGACAATATATCAAACACAAAATCCCAATACAAAAGCTCCACTTAGTCCTGAGCCATGGGTAGAAGGGAAAGAACAATGGGTATACAAACAAGTCATCCTCTCATGGCCCTGTTTTTGTATTCTTCTGGTTGGTTCAGGTGGTCATGGATATCAGCTAAGCACGTACGTGTTGACACCCAAACATCCTTCCAACGTCACGGATACGGACAGCTCATCCTACAATGCGGCCCATAACCAGGCCCTTTCCCGCAGCCTAAGGGCCATTGGCTCCCTAAAGAACCGCTTCCGTTGCCTGGAAGATCTGGGCCCAGTGCATTTGGGCTCCTTGGATCATGTGGCCCGGGTAATTTATGCCTGCTGTGTCCTCCACAACATTGCCAAGAAGTTCTCGGTTCCACTGCCTCGGGAGCTGGTGCCGGAGCCGGCGCACCCAGTGCCATATGCAGCAGAGAGGTCTGATGGTGCCACCATCAGTGAAGCAAAGGTAATACAAGACGACATGATCCTAACGTGCTTCCACAACCTTTCTGAGGAGCCCTCACAGGCTGCTGACGTGGGTCTGCAGGAGGGGAGTTTGGAGGAAGAGGAGGGCAGGCAGCCGTCACTATGAGAGAAAAACTTGTGACTTCATGCACAAGAACGAGACGCTTAAACTTGAAAAGATAAATTTTTTGACCTATCATTCCCTTTTTTTTTTTTTTTTTTACTTTTGAGATTGAATAGCCTTAAACATTAAACCCCCGCCAGTGGTCAAGCTTTTTTATTTTTATTTTTTATTTTTAACGCTACCATTGAATGTGAGTAACCACACCTGAGAATAAACATGCTTTTGCAAACAAGTAATCAAATCTTGACTTGTGCTCATTTATATTACAGACCAAACACCTACACAAACCAACCCAATGCAATCCTAGAATTAAATGTAGCTTTTGATAGTATTTTATGAGCTTTTATGGAGCTATTATTGCACTGCAAATAATTGTATACACATCAGCAAAAATAGAAGGGTTTACGACCTAGACTAATACAGATGTAATAATTAGAAAATAAAAAGATCAGAAAATTGTTTTATTTACATTTTAAAACTATTAATCAACTATTAATCATTGCATTCCATAATCCAAGATGTTCCTAATATTGGTTTTAGGTTGGAAAATGAAAACCAAGCTTAAAATGTCCACAACTGAAACATGAACTCCCACGTTACAGATTTCCCAGATGATTACAACAGAAGACTTTCAGACTACACCTGCCAAAGGGAAGTTGTCATGCCCTAAATGATATCAGTGGTCTATGCCTGGGTACTTCTGTCTGCAGCACAAAGAGCAAACATTATCTCCCCAGGAATGAGAGTACCTTTTCAAAGTACCTTTTCTAGTGTGGAAAACAAAATGAAACTTCTGTGGGTGATTGTTGCCTTCAAGTTGAAGTGAAATTAATTACAGTGCATTTTGCCCTCCACAAGCATAGTTTGTGAGTAGCAGTAGTAAGCTGTGAATATGCTTAGCTGTTAAGAATTGGCTTTTTCATAAAACACACACCATTTCAAGTTAGGCCACACAAAACACAGTTTCAGGCATTATTTCTGGCAAGTGGTAAAGCATTACATTTACATTACAAAAACTTTATCTAACAATTTGTCACATAGACCTAAAGGTATTGCGCTGAAAAGTAGTCTACTTAATGTCCATATTGTACTATATTTCACACTGTTTTGTATAATAAGTTTGTTTTTTTGTTTGCCTTAGTGAGTTCATGACCTGAGATAATGCCAAAACTGACCGGAAGATGTAACACACAAATCAAACCTGAGCACATTAGTGAACAAAGACTATTTACACAAAGTGATAATCTAGTGGCATTAGTACATGTGGTTCTGGTGGGCAGTTTGAGTTCAAAGGTCTTTATCTGTTCAAATGTCTTCTTTATCTGTAAGCTTGTGAAACAACTGATGAATATCATCGACCTGCTATCTGGTCAGAACGGTACTGCTTCAGGGCTTCTTCATTTTCATAAATCACAGCATTGGCATATAACGGCTCCACTGGTTTCTCGGTCAGATGGTCCTTTATGCACTGATGCAGAAATATATACTGGCTCTGGAAAAGTATAGGAAAAGAGACAAACAAATAGAGAGAGAAAAAAAAGCAGTGTCATTCTCTGAAAATAAATATATTGTAAACTAGTGTGGTAATGTATTTCTTATTGGTGCCCACAAATATTAACTCACTGCACTACCCTGGATCATTTTCCCAGCTAGAGACCCTTTACAATGACTGTCTGTGGGTGTGTGAGTGTTGTTCTGTTTTTGTATGTTATCAAGAGTTTTATTGCAGTTACTCTTTAACCAGTAGCGTACAGTGACCTTCCTGTAAGCCATGCAATACAGGAAGAATATCGCATCACATGTAACCATAAACCATAGTCATATCAGTAAAGGCTGAAGAGCACTCAATTCACACACACACTTCTCACACAAGCTAAATGTTTATTCTTGTTCTTCCTGGTGTTGGATATGGAAATGCTTATTTCTCTTATCATTCTAGCATCTGTGAGGAAGTGTTGGCGAGTGGGCTATTACCTCAGTCTGCACCATGCGGGGCCTACGGCATCTCATGCTATGAACAAACCCTGCAATGTCCACGGCATTATCTCTCTCCAGCTGCTGCAGGAGCACATCCAGAGCTATCAGAGTGCCTGTTCTGCCAACTCCGGCACTGACAAACACACACACACACACACACACACACACACACACACACACACACACACACACACACACACACACACACACACACACACACACACACACACACACACACACACACACACACACACACACACACACACACACAAAAGAGTTTGCAGGGTTTACACACACAATCTATACCATGCTTTCGGTATGAACTTGAAAATACGGTGCCTAAATTGAGATAGGAGGGAAGTGAGAGAGATTATAAACACCAAACATACGACACAAAACATACAACAGCAGCTAGTTTGGTACCAGTAAAAGCAGTGAGTCGCTATGGACAGCCACCCACATAGTGTACAATTCTATTTTAGATTATTATTATTTAAATGTTTTTACATTTTTAAACTGCATGTTGAGGAACTGCTATGATAAACTGGTAGCTGGCTTTTATACCTGCAGTGTGTCACTGTGGGCCCTGGGTTTTGAGAATTGTCTATGTGCTGCCGGATGAGTCCACGGAACTGGATCAGTGTCTCAGTCCCATAAGGAACGCCATGGTCTGGCCAGGCCGTGAAGTGGAACTGCTTTATCACTCTTTCCTCTGAGCTGGCCTCCTGACAACACACACATACAAAATACACACGTGTTTAATGCTAAATGCTGTTAGGTTCTAAGTAGTTTTTGCATTACATAACCGTCTCGTAGTTCTTACATTTTTCACAATGAATACACGCGTGGTCCAGTAGGTCTCTTTATGCTCTGACTTCATGGTAATGAGCAGGTCGCCATAGCGACATGGAGTTTGATCTTGGGGCCAGTACTTCTCACACTTAGTCTGAGAGACAGAGGATGAAAACAAAATGGTACAGGAAATGGTAACAAGAAAAATAGCATACCTGATTAGACATATTTAAACTTGCTATATACCTTTCATCGCAATGCATACATACACACACTCACCTTTCCATTCTCTATACAGTTGGTTACCATGACAATCTGTCCTGACTTTTGCTCCCAGATCATTCTCCAGAAGTCACTGACAGTGGAGGGGAGTGGACCTTGAGTCGCAATGTACTCCTTGTTCTTGCCCCCATAGCCCTTATAGATGAGAATACAGACTGTCTTTACCTAGTTGTCACTGATTTAGAACATGGCTTATATAATCAGTTTGCAGTACAGAACCACAACCTCAGAGCCATGGGCACATTAATAAACCACAGCAGTAGCAATGCGGTGTTCTGAACTGTCAGTAGCTACTGTGGATAAGCAATCCTTGTGAGGTTGTGTAGACTTACAGGTATGTAGTTGGCGTTGATGTAGTCTGAGTCATGGCCACGTGTATTGAGCCTCACACGTGAAGAGTCATCTGGAGAGAGAAAGTGAAAAGAAAATGTGGAGATGAAGATTTAGGAGTATCATTTGGTCAGGAGAAGGATGTGTGTTGGATTAGGTTTGAGGGTGAGGGCGCAATTTGCTCACATGGTAGTATATCGGTGAATCTATTTTTGCTCATGTTCCCTGAAAGAGTGGCTTCACGCTGTGTTTGGTCTGCTCCTACAGTGTTGAATCCCTGTTAAACACAGGCAAATGAACACGCTGGTGTCTGGTGAAATACTGTTTCTCAAATGATTGCAATACACAAAACACTGCCATGCTTTCATATCCACACTAAAACAAAATCCTCAGAAGTTTCTGTCAATTCTGGCTAATCTCACCATATATTCTAGTGTGAGCTCTCGGCTCTCATCACGGGTCATGTGGTGGAAATGTTCTGAAAATGTCTTCACTGGAATTGCCCTGGATTAAAAGAAGGCCATTGGTATTGTGAATTAGAGATATTAGCAGACATTTGCTACCTTGATAAACACAAATAATTCTATGTATGCATTGACATGACATGAGAAATAATCCAGCATTTTCTGTTTGTTTTTCAACAGTTTAGCTCAAACCTGTTGCTTCTGTTTCACGCAATAAAAAATGAAATGATCATGAGGCAACATTTTTCTTAATTTATTGTTGAATAAACCATCATTAATAAATACAACCTACTCAAATTTGCCTTGAGAGGACTCCATCTCGGTGGGTCTTTTGGACATTGGCATGTGTACTTTGCTGTCCAGAAAAGACATTTTGTTAAGAAGTTAAGAATTATTGTTTTGAATGTAAAAAGTCCAATTTATGATATTCCTTAGTTATTTCAGTTTTCTTTTCAAATAATTTTGTCCAACAGTTACCTGAGTAATTGGGGCTTTCTTCGTAACACAAACACTCCCAGCGCCGCCATGAGGCCCAGCAGGATGATGAGCAGCACTGGTAGCCAGATCACCGCTGGGGGAGCAGAGAAGACAGGAACACAGGAGATCTCATTACACCTCAGGTGAACTCTTACAGCATGTCAAATCATTTATATGGTGGAAAACTATTTTGAACAAAATTGATCATTTACTAAATATATTCCAAATATTCCAAAACTGACTAAATTGCATGATAGAAATGCACAAGTAGTTTAGTTTGCATATAGTTCATGTAGTTTGCAGGTTGTTACTTGAATGAGTATGACAGCTGATCCCTTCAGGTGAACTCCTCATAGCTCCAGAGAGTGATGCGACATTGACGCTGTAGGTCTGAGCAGGCTGAAGTCCAGATACTATAAGTTCTGTTCCTGTTACTGACTCAGAACCTCTCCCACTCACATTCACCTCCACTTCAGTCCACACACCAAATGGTTCCTCCCACTTTAGACTCACAGAGTAGTCTCCACGCTCACAGTACAAACTGGTCACTACCGCAGGAACTGCAACAAGCAACAGAAATCACAGAGGGAGGTTATTTTATGGATAATGGCTAGAGTAATGAAAATAAATACCTGGGAATACCTGCAATATCAGATAAAAAAGTGTGAATACAATGTGAATATTGTATAATGAAATATGAGGGAAAGTAAGAAACTCACCTAAAGTTAAACTGTGAGAACACTGTAAAAGATCTTGTTGATTTAACTGATAATAGAGTGACACAGTGTAAGTATCCCCAGGGTAAAGATTATTGAAGGACACTTTGTCTTCCACCACTTCGCCAGGTACATCAGTCCCATTCTTAGCTGTTGCCATGGTGAACAGCCCCACAACCTCTGCCTCAATGGTGAAGTTGCTGATGGTCCACTTTGAGGCAGTACAGTTAATTGCTTTGAGGCAAACAAAGAGTGTTGTTACCATCATATTAAAACATTATATGATAGACACCTAATTTGCCTTTGAACATAAAAGGTCAAAGTGATGTGGAGGTCATCAAAGGATGCTAAGTGTGTGACAGTGAATGACATAGATGGATCAAATTAGCACTGAAAAAGATTTCTGAAATTTCACTTTTGGTTTTGTGGAAGGTTGTTGATATTTAAACTCAGCAACCAATCAAATTACAACACTCCCTAATCCCTTCAGATTAAGTTTAAGTGTTTGTTTTAAATTTGCATTAAATAGTTGGATGGAACCCATAGTGGGTTGTGACTGTGCTTTAGCTACATAGCCAGTGTTGTGACTGACAGCATTTTTTTTATCAACAGTAATGTGGAAATACGTGTTAGAAAAAACAATATTAGTGAACAGAGTTCATGTGTAATGATAAGAATAATATATATTCCAATAAAAGAAAAATGTCATTACTTGTAACAGAAGAGAAATGATATTCGTTAGTCTTAGTTTCAAAGATGGTGCGGAGAGTAAACTTGTATTCTGTCCCAGGAGAGAGAGATGATACTGTTTGTGTTATTGATTCTTGTAGTTGACCGGATAATGTGATATTTCCGCCAGAGCTGTCCAAAAGCATGTAGTCAGTGCTGCTCACTGTGTTCCACTGCAGTGTTAACTCTGTCTCAGCCCGCTTTGTCACCGTCGCTTTGGCTGCTAAGGGAACTGAGAGATGGAAAGATAAGTGTTATTCACAGGTCCAGTGACAAGCAAAACAAGGGTGAATTATTTAAAGTTTACTATACATCTTGATGATGGTGGTATTTTGGTATTTTTGTCAGGTAATCAGTTAATGTGTAAGACCCTACAGTGAATTGTGCTGTGTCAGCAGCTTTAAGTTGTCAAACTTTTTCTACCATAATGCATTGAGAGGAGAAAATTCAGAAATTCCAGCCAGAGATGTGCATACATTAATAAAACTATCGTTGTGTGACCTGCGCTGTCCTGCACTGGATTCAAATGCACTGAATCTTAACAAACACGGTTTAGTGGAATTTACCTGTAGCCTCTGAAAACACAAGTCCCTTGCTCTGTACTCCTTCAAACACAGTGAAAAGAGTGAATGAGTACTTAGTCCCAGGGGAGAGAGATGGGACTGTGTGTGTCACTGTGTTCCCTCCATTTGATCCAGGGATGCTCGTCTCTGTTCCATTGCTATATTTCAGTGTGTAATTATAAGTGGTGTCGTCGTTCACTTTGGTCCACTGAAGCACTAAGTCAGTCATAGAGCTCTCTGCAGTGACAGCATCAACAGCAAAGGGCACTGAGAGACAGGTGGACAGAGATGGAAGAATTCAATAAGGTTAGAAACCGTGGAAGGCAAATTCCATGTCAGAGGACATTCTTGAAGACCATTTTGAGTACCCAGTGGTTCCCAAAGTGTGCAAGTTACAGCAAGGGGGTAAGGGTAAAAAAAATGGAATGAGTTTATAAACAACTTTGTATTTATATAATATGGTCAGGGCCTACTGTTTTTGGAAGGGATAGCTAGCCTAATTGGTAATACAATGGACATGTGCCTAACATGAACACTGTATGGATTCATCACCAAGTGAGGAATACAATTTTTAAAAATATTTTTTGCCTGTTATCATTAAAGGTTTGGGAACCACTGGAGTAATCTGAAACCAGTTCTAAGATTTCTGAAGGATATTTAAATGAATGTCTATCATAGGAATCATTCAAAGATATGCATGTGCACTTAATGAGCAAGAATACTTTTTTCTTTTCTGTTCTGTTCTGTTTCTAATCCAGTATATCCAGTATTCTTCCAGTATAACCCATCCACATAAATAATCAAATTAGGTATTAAAGCAACAATATGTAACAATTGTACCTTAACGGACCTAAGTCTGGCTAGCTATCAGCTAGCATGATAAGTGTTTTCGTACTCCCCAATCCAAGAAGATGTATTATGTTAGTGTACTCCATAACATTAGTGTACTACATTAGTCCACCCCTACCTCTGTTACCCCTAGTAAACAAAAAGTTTGGCCATGATGGCAGAGGCTAAAGTCTACATGTTGTATGAAAATATCCAACTGAAAGATATCTAGGCTATCATTTAGTTCTCCATCAACACTGACTGTTTTTTTATTGTCACAGCAAATAGACCCCTTGAGTTCTTTATTTAAGTACGCTTTGAGCTGGCTGATATTAATACTAACCGATGGACTTGCTACTGAGGTACTCGTTGCTAGTAACTACAAATAACCTTGATTTCTTGGGGTGCATTCATGAATTCAATCTTGCACTCTGGAAATGAATTTAAGAAAAAACAAGCTTTCCATTTCTTCACAAACACAAATGTTTCTCAACAAGCATTATTTTAGCCTCTGAAATGCTTGCTGCCTTCGCTACAGTGACTCACTATCACTTCTTGAGATACAAAGTGGTATTATGAGAGGCTGGACTGGCGCTAACTAATTGTAGTAGATACTATCTGGGCAGCACATAACATGAGTGTTCTTGACCTTACATCAAAGCAGTCATTTCTTCACACTCAATTCAAAAGAAGTGTCTTGTGTTTTCACACTACACCAAAGTTCAAGAATGTCTCTGACTAGATCAGCTTGCTGTTTGGTGTTGTTAGCAAAGATATTAGCTCTCTACCATTCTGAGTTCTGTGGAATGCTTGAGCACACTGATTTGGAACAAGTATATTTGTTGATGAGCTGAAGGCAAAGAAGATGACAGCCACTCCAAATCCCTTAGCTCATCAATAAATGCATGTGGAAAGCTGTCCGTGAAGTGTTACTCATTGAACATGAGGGAAAATACCTGTTACTTCTGAAAAGTTAGATCCTGTGCTTCTCACTTCCTCAAACACTGTGAAGAGAGTGAACGAGTATTTTGTTCCAGCAGAGAGATATGACACATTGTGTGTCCATTTGTTCCCATCTGATCCAATGGTGCTGTTGGTCTCTGTTCCATTGCTATCTCTCAGTATGTAAGTATAAGCGCTGTTGACTTTGGTCCACTCTAGCTCTATGTGAGTCTCAGAGCGGGTTGTCACATTCACCTGGGTAACATCAGGGGGAGCTAAAGGGGAGGGGAGGACAAGACAGAAACACAGACAGATGGAAGGTCAAAGGGAAACCGAGCTTTACATTTAGAATGGATAATGCAAGTGCTTTAAACCAATTCCAGTAAAATTGGTATTTTCTCTAGTGAGCTCAGAAGACGAGGGGCCAAATGCGCTTATCTGTGGATTCTTTATCAAAAGGCTCTAAACTCTCAACAGAAGATGCTCTATGGATGATTATCCCGTAATTATCTCGTAACTTATTACTGACTAGACCAATAGAAAGACATCTGACTTGCTCGGTTCCGTGTAGGGTCTCTTGCTCGGTTTCTCTCTCTTTTTCTCTTCCTATCCTTGTACAAGAAACGTATGTTGCCCTGTAACTGACTTCTAACTTACATCTGCAGAAGTATTGAAACTTTTAAGCTAAGAATAGTTATTATTAATAGCTATTTCCTCTCATTCTATAGATTTGTTTTAAATAATGTTTCACAAAAGCCCTAGGTTAGCCTGCCAAAATGCAGGAAGAGTTAAAGCATTAACCTCACTGGAAATGGTATAAGTGGCCAGCTAGCTTGTTACCATGGCGCCCATGTCAATGCTATGAGTATTCAGCAGCACATTATTGTCATTTCTCTCCACGCAATTTCTTTGCTGTTAAGCACTTTGAGCTGCTGTGTTTTGTATGAAAGGTGCTATACAAATAAAGTTTATTATTATTATTATTATTATTATTATTATTATTATGATTATTAGTATGATTATTATTATGATTCTTATTATTATTATTATTATTATTAGCTGCTGTAAACAACTGTCCATTTATTTCACCCCGCACCTCTTGGGGTCCTCACATTGAAAAAGAATCAGCAGATCCTACATAATGGAGCTTTAAGTGGTAACAGCCTCTTCAGTCTTTGAAATTAAGACATGGTATTAGTTACAGGCTGGTTTTTGCCTGTTCACATATATGCAGAAAACCAGCTACAAAGATTGCCCAGTCAATACGTGTGGCTATTTCTAACTATGACATACTAATGTCAGGACCATAACACAAAATGATTCTTATCTTCTCTTCCCTTCCTGTTCTTTTTCCCTTAGCGAGATCATTAAAGGGTTCAGTGAATCTGAGGGAACATACCTGTAACTGCTGAGAACTCAAATCCTATGCTTCTCACTTCCCCAAACACAGTGAAGAGAGTGAACGAGTAGTTTGTTCCAGCAGAGAGAGATGACACTGTGTGTGTCACTTTGTCCCCAGCTGATTCAGGGATGCTGGTCTCTGTTCCATTGCTATCTTTCAGTATGTAAGTATAAGTGTTGATGCCGATGACTTTGGTCCACTCTAGCTCTATGTGAGTCTCAGAGCGGGTTGTCACATTCACCTGGGTAACATCAGGGGGAGCTGAAGGGGAGGGGAGGACAAGACAGAAACACAGACAGATGGAAGGTCATATGAAAAGAGAGATATACATTTAGAATGGAGACTACAAGAGGGAATCTAGAATACAAATAAAACTAGAAAATGCATTTCCTGAAGGAAATACCAGTGCATGAAATGCAAAAGTTAAGAAAGAATGAATAAAAGAAAAGAAAAGTGAAAGAAGGAAGGAAGGAAGAAAGGAAAGAACAGTAAAAGAAGGAAAGAAGAGTGGAAGAAGCAAAGAAGAAAGGAAAGGAGAGTGAAGAAAGGAAAGAAGAGTGGAAGAAAGAAAGAAGAGTGGAAGAAGGGAAGAAGAAAGGAAAGAAGAGTGGAAGAAGGAAAGAAAAGTGGAAGAAGGAAAGAAGAGTGAAGAAAGAGAAGAAGAGTGGAAGAAGGGAAGAAGAGCAGAAGAAGATAAGAAGAAAAGAAAGAAGTGTGAAAGAAGGAAAGAAGAAAAAAGAAAAAGGTAAGATGAGTGGAAGAAGGGAAGAATAAAGGAAAGAAGAGTGGAAGAAGGAAAGAAGAAAGTAAAGAAGAGTAGAAAGAAGGAAAGAAGAGAGGAAGAAACAAAGTAAGGAAAGAAGAGTGAACAAGAGTGGCTCTGAATAAAGACAGTAAAGAGAGAGTGAAAATATTGAAAGAAGGAGAAAAAAAGAGTGAAGCAGAGAGATGGAGTGTGAGAGAAAGTAGAGTGAGAGTGAAAGAGAGAAAGAAGGAGAGAGAGAAAAAAAGTAGAGTATGGAAGGTGTCTATTAATATTCCTAGTTATACAGTTGAATGGAGAGTTACAGAGAGAAGAGGACCCTTGGATGCTTGCCGCAGGTGTCAGTGAAGCACAGGTGCAAGCCAGTTTAATTACCATATTATGATGTCATAATGGCCCAATGTAAGTCAATGGGAAAATTTAAATTTTTCTTTAATAACTTAAAAAGTATAAAGTTTAGAAAAGTGAAAAATACATAGCATAAGTGTCCTTTACAAGACCTAAAAGACTGAAAATGCATTTCCTGAAGGAAATACCAGTGCATGAAATGCAAAAGTTAAGAAAGGAAGAAGAAAAGAAAGAAGAGTGAAAGAAGGAAAGAAGAGTGAAAGAAGGAAAGAAGAGTGGAAGATGGAAAGAAGATTGGAAGAAGGAAAGAAGAAAAGAAAGAAGAGTGAAGAAAGGGAAGAAGAGTGAAGAAAGGAAAGAAGGAAAGAATAGTTGAAGAAGGAAAGAAGAAAAGAAAGAAGCGTGAAAGAAGGAAAGAAGAAAGGAAAGAAGAGTGAAAGAAGGAAAGAAGAAAGGAGAGTGAAGAAAGGAAAGAAAAGTGAAAGAAGGAAAGAAGAGTGTAAAAAGAAAGGAAAGAAGAGTGGAAGAAGGAAAGAAGAGTGAACAAGAGTGGTTCTGGATAAAGAGAAAAAGAGAGTGAAAATATTGAAAAAAGGAGATAAAAATGGAGTGAAGAAGAGAGATTGAGTGTGAGAGAAAGTAGACTGAGAGGGATAGAGAGAAAGATGTAGAGATGGAGAGAAAAAAAAGTAGAGAATGGAAGGTGTCTTAATGTTCCTAGTTACAGTTAAATTGAGAGGGACAGAGAAGAGGTTCCTTTGATTTGGCGCAGGTGTCAGTGAAGCACAGGTGCAAGCCAGTTTAAAGACCCTATTATGATGTCATAATAGCCCAATGTAAGTCAATGGGAACATTTTGATTCGTTTTTATTTAATATCTTAAAAAGTATAAAGTTTAGAAAAGTGAAAAATACATAGCATAAGTGTCCTTTACAAGACCTACGCGACAAAGTTTGAATGAAGTTTCTACGTTAAGCGGTTCGGGCTGAATTAATCGCAGAAAAAGGTAACAAGAATAAGAAGAAGAAGAAGCCTAGGAATAACAATACAGGGCATTTCATGCACTGTAACTAGAAAATGCATTTCCTGAAGGAAATACCAGTGCATGAAATGCAAAAGTTAGGAAAGGAATAAGAAAAGAAAGAAGAGTGAAAGAAGGAAAGAAGAGTGGAAGAAGGAAAGAAGAAAGGATAGAAGAGTGAAGAAAGGAGAGAAGAGAGGATGAAGGAAAGAAGAGTGAAAGAAGGAAAGAAGAAAAGAAAGAAGAGTGAAGAAAGGAAAGAAGAGTGAAAGAAGGAAATAATAGTTGAAGAAGGAAAGAAGAAAAGGAAAGAAGAGTGAAAGAAGGAAAGAAGAAAGGAGAGTGAAGAAAGGAAAGAAAAGTGAAAGAAGGAAAGAAGAGTGGAAGAAGGAAAGATGAGTGGAAGAAGGAAAGAAGAGTGAAAGAGAAAAAGAGAGTGAAAATATTGAAAAAAGGAGATAAAAATGGAGTGAAGAAGAGATATTGAGTGTGAGAGAAAGTAGACTGAGAGAGAAAGATGGAGAGATGGAGAGAAAAAAAAATTGAGAATGGATGGTGTCTTAATGTTCCTAGTTACAGTTAAATTGAGAGGGACAGAGAGAGAAGCGGTTCCTTTGATTTGGCGCAGCTGTCAGTAAAGCACAGGTGCAAGCCAGTTTAAAGACCCTATTATGATGTCATAATGGCCCAATGTAAGTCAATGGGAGAAATTTATATTCGTTTTTCTTTAATATCTTAAAAAGTATAAAGTTTAGAAAAGTGAAAAATACATAGCATAAGTGTCGTTTACAAGACCTACGCGACAAAGTTTGAATGAAGTTTCTACGTTAAGCGGTTTGGGCTGAATTAATCGCAGAAAAAGGTAACAAGAATAAGAAGAAGAAGAAGAAGCCTAGGAATAACAATACAGGGCATTTCATGCACTGTAATAACTATTCTTAGCTTAAAAGTTTCAATACTTCTGCAGATGTAAGTTAGAAGTCAGCTACAGGGTAACATACATTTCTTGTACAAGGATAGGAAAAGAAAAAGAGAAGAAGAAGAAGAAGCCTAGGAATAACAATACAGGGCATTTCATGCACTGTAACTAGAATGCGTTTCGTGAACGAACTGCGAGAGTGTGCTTGCTCTGTTGCGGCCATGACCGAGAGAACAAGTGCCTTGGAATTGGGGCAGGTGTCAGCTCTCCAGCTCTCCCTACTGGATGAGCATGCACAAATGAGTATGCACAAATGAGTATGCATGAGTGAGTATGCATGAGTGAGTACGCATGAGTGAGTACGCATGAGTGAGTAAACATGAGTGAGTAAACATGAGTGAGTATGCATGAGTAAGTATGCATGAGTGAGTATGCACAAGTGAGTATGCATGAGTGAGTATGCACGAGTGAGTAAACATGAGTGAGTATGCATGAGTGAGTAGAGCCCTGGTATGGAAGGTGTCTCTTAATATTCCTAGTTATACAGTTGAATGGAGAGGGACAGAGAGAGAAGAGGAACCGTGCGCAGGTGTCAGTGAGAGTTGTCAGTGAATCACAGGTGCAAGCCAGTTTAATGAGCCTATTATGATGTCATAATGCCTCAAAGTTCTGCCATGCAAGTCTATGGAGAAAAGGTGATGGAAAAAGAGGAATAAAAAAGGAGTGGCAAGGTGTACCGCCACGAAAAGTCATAGCAGCTTGCACCGGATCGGGCCGGACGTTTTGGTGTTTGAACGGCGTCTCTATCTCAATCGGGCGAGGAGTAGTTAGCTGCAAGAAAAACTACTAGAATAAAAAAATAGTAAAAAACGAAGAACAATAGTGTGCTTCCCTTCGGGCAAGCACACTAACTAGAAAATGCATTTCCTGAAGGAAATACCAGTGCATGAAATGCAAAAGTTAAGAAAGAACGAATAAAAGAAAAGTGAAAGAAGGAAGGAAGAAAGGAAAGAACAGTAAAAGAAGGAAAGAAGAGTTGAAGAAGGAAAGAAGAGTGGAAGAAAGAAAGAAGCGTGGAAGAAGGGAAGAAGAAAGGAAAGAAGAGTGAAGAAAGGAAATTAGAGTGGAAGAAGGAAAGAAGAGTGGAAGAAGGAAAGAAAAGTGGAAGAAGGGAAGAAGAGCCGAAGAAGATAAGAAGAAAAGAAAGAAGAGTGAAAGAAGGAAAGAAGAAAAGAAAAAGGTAAGAAGAGTGGAAGAAGGGAAGAAGAAAGGAAAGAAGAGTGGAAGAAGGAAAGAAGAAAGTAAAGAAGAGTAGAAAGAAGGAAAGAAGAAAGGAAAGAAGAGAGGAAGAAACAAAGTAAGGAAAGAAGAGTGGCTCTGGATAAAGACAGTAAAGAGAGAGTGAAAATATTGAAAGAAGGAGAAAAAAAGAGTGAAGCAGAGAGATGGAGTGCGAGAGAAAGTAGAGTGAGAGTGATAGAGAGAAAAAAAAGTAGAGTATGGAAGGTGTCTATTAATATTCCTAGTTATACAGTTGAATGGAGAGGTACAGAGAGAAGAGGACCCTTGGAGGCTTGCCGCAGGTGTCAGTGAAGCACAGGTGCAAGCCAGTTTAATTACCCTATTATGATGTCATAATGGCCCAATGTAAGTCAATGGGAAAATTTAGATTCGTTTTTCTTTAATAACTTAAAAAGTATAAAGTTTAGAAACATAGCATAAGTGTCCTTTACAAGACCTACGCGACAAAGTTTGAATGAAGTTTCTACGTTAAGCGGTTCGAGCTGAATTAATCGCAGAAAAAGGTAAGAAGAATAAGAAGAAGAAGAAGAAAATGCCTAGGAATAACAATACAGGGCATTTCATGCACTGTAATAAGAAGAAAATGCCTAGGAATAACAATACAGGGCATTTCATGCACTGTAATAAATTTATATCTTAATTTAAATTGACCAATAACAAAAAGGAGAGATAAATCAGATTCAGAGATTATCACAGCAACAGAAATTGGTCCTCACAAAATCTCCAAATATTATATGCCTTCAATTATTGGAATACAATCTTTTGAAAGGGAGGCATTGATGCTAATTACAGTGCATGAAATGCCCTGTATTGTTATCCCTAGGCATTTTCTTCTTCTTATTACAGTGCATGAAATGCCCTGTATTGTTATTCCTAGGCTTCTTCTTCTTCTTCTTCTTCTTATTCTTGTTACCTTTTTCTGCGATTAATTCAGCCCGAACCACTTAACGTAGAAACTTCATTCAAACTTTGTCGCGTAGGTCTTGTAAACGACACTTATGCTATGTATTTTTCACTTTTCTAAACTTTATACTTTTTAAGATATTAAAGAAAAACGAATATAAATTTCTCCCATTGACTTACATTGGGCCATTATGACATCATAATAGGGTCTTTAAACTGGCTTGCACCTGTGCTTTACTCTGCCGTGCTAAGGCAAAAGACCGTAACTTCAAGTTTGGTCAAAAATGAGTTTTTGACGTATTTGTAAAATATCAGCAGTAATTAAACAAATGTACTGATATTAAATGTACTACTAACATGCCATTATCAAATTAAAGCCAGTGACATCAGTATTTTGGTTGATTTCACGATGTATAGGCTACCGACAGTTAGCATACCAAGCTAGGTAGCATTACCATTAGAATTGCATGGCAGATATGCTAAGCTATCGGGCTATTCCCCCACCCAGTGCCTGTGGCTAGTCCGAAAAAGGTGCATCTAAATCGGGTAACTTCGCTTGGCGAGCGGGGGCATGTGGAGGGGGAAAATGGGCCTCATTCTCTATCGTTCTCTCTCTCTCTCTCTCTCTCTCTCTCACACACACACACACACACACACACACACACACACACACACACACACACACCCCAATGGACTGACATAGATGTTTTATGTGTTTCATGTGACAATTCAAGTTCATTGTTTTATGTGCTTAATGTGATAATTCAATGGTGTGTGTGTGTGTGTGTGTGTGTGTGTGTGTGATAATCATTGTATTGGTAATTGTGATAAATGAAATAGTATTACTACTGATTAATTAATAGGGTCATTATTCCATTGTTATCATACCACTGAGCTTTAACATAGAAGTTACTGCCTTCTGTTTTAGTATGCTTCACTGACACCTGTGCCAAATCCAAAGAACCTCTTCTCTCTCTGTCCCTCTCAATTTAACTGTAACTAGGAACATTAAGACACCATCCATTCTCTATTTTTTTTCTCTCCATCTCTCCATCTTTCTCTCTGTCAACTTTCTCTCACACTCAATCTCTCTTCTTCACTCCATTTTTATCTCCTTTTTTCAATATTTTCACTCTCTCTTTATCTCTTCATCCAGAGCCACTCTTGTTCACTCTTCTTTCCTTCTTCCACTCTTCTTTCCTTTCTTATTTTCTTCTTCCATTTTTCTTTCCTTCTTCCACTCTTCTTGCCTTTCTTTTTTCCTTCATCCACTCTTCTTTCCTTCTTCCACTTTTCTTTCCTTTCTTCACTCTTCTTTCCTTCTTACACTCTTCTTTCCTTTCTTCTTTCCTTCTTTCACTCTTCTTTCTTTCCTTATTTCCTTCTTCCACTCTTCTTTCCTTCTTACACTCTTCTTTCCTTTCTTCTTTCATTATTTCACTCTTCTTTCTTTTCTTCTTTCCTTCTTCCACTCTTCTTTCCTTTCTTCACTCTTCTTTCTTTTCTTCTTTCCTTCTTTCACTCTTCTTTCCTTTCTTCTTTCCCTCTTCCACTCTTCTCTCCTTTCTTCACTCTTCTTTCCTTTTGTCTTTCCTTCTTCCACTCTTCTTGCCTTTCTTTTTTCCTTCATCCACTCTTCTTTCCTTCTTCCACTTTTCTTTCCTTTCTTCACTCTTCTTTCCTTCTTACACTCTTCTTTCCTTTCTTCTTTCCTTCTTTCACTCTTCTTTCTTTTCTTCTTCCTTTCTTAACCTTTGCATTTCATGCACTGGTATTTCCTTCAGGAAATGCATTTTCTAGTTACAGTGCATGAAATGCCCTGTATTGTTATTCCTAGGCTTCTTCTTCTTCTTATTCTTGTTACCTTTTTCTGCGATTAATTCAGCCCGAACCGCTTAACGTAGAAACTTCATTCAAACTTTGTCGCGTAGGTCTTGTAAACGACACTTATGCTATGTATTTTTCACTTTTCTAAACTTTATACTTTTTAAGATATTAAAGAAAAACGAATATAAATTTCTCCCATTGACTTACATTGGGCCATTATGACATCATAATAGGGTCTTTAAACTGGCTTGCACCTGTGCGCTTTACTCTGCCGTGCTAAGGCAAAAGACCGTAACTTCAAGTTTGGTCAAAAATGAGTTTTTGACGTATTTGTAAAATATCAGCAGTAATTAAACAAATGTACTGATATTAAATGTACTACTAACATGCCATTATCAAATTAAAGCCAGTGACATCAGTATTTTGGTTGATTTCACGATGTATAGGCTACCGACAGTTAGCATACCAAGCTAGGTAGCATTACCATTAGAATTGCATGGCAGATATGCTAAGCTATCGGGCTATTCCCCCACCCAGTGCCTGTGGCTAGTTCGAAAAAGGTGCATCTAAATCGGGTAACTTCGCTTGGCGAGCGGGGGCATGTGGAGGGGGAAAATGGGCCTCATTCTCTATCGTTCTCTCTCTCTCTCTCTCTCTCACACACACACACACACACACACACACACACACACACACACACACACACACACACACACACACACACACCCAATGGACTGACATAGATGTTTTATGTGTTTCATGTGACAATTCAAGTTCATTGTTTTATGTGCTTAATGTGATAATTCAATGGTGTGTGTGTGTGTGTGTGTGTGTGTGTGTGATAATCATTGTATTGGTAATTGTGATAAATGAAATAGTATTACTACTGATTAATTAATAGGGTCATTATTCCATTGTTATCATACCACTGAGCTTTAACATAGAAGTTACTGCCTTCTGCCTTAGTATGCTTCACTGACACCTGTGCCAAATCCAAAGAACCTCTTCTCTCTCTGTCCCTCTCAATTTAACTGTAACTAGGAACATTAAGACACCATCCATTCTCTATTTTTTTTTCTCTCCATCTCTCCATCTTTCTCTCTGTCAACTTTCTCTCACACTCAATCTCTCTTCTTCACTCCATTTTTATCTCCTTTTTTCAATATTTTCACTCTCTCTTTATCTCTTCATCCAGAGCCACTCTTGTTCACTCTTCTTTCCTTCTTCCACTCTTCTTTCCTTTCTTATTTTCTTCTTCCATTTTTCTTTCCTTCTTCCACTCTTCTTGCCTTTCTTTTTTCCTTCATCCACTCTTCTTTCCTTCTTCCACTTTTCTTTCCTTTCTTCACTCTTCTTTCCTTCTTACACTCTTCTTTCCTTTCTTCTTTCCTTCTTTCACTCTTCTTTCTTTCCTTATTTCCTTCTTCCACTCTTCTTTCCTTCCTTCACTCTTCTTTCCTTTCTTCTTTCATTATTTCACTCTTCTTTCTTTTCTTCTTTCCTTCTTCCACTCTTCTTTCCTTTCTTCACTCTTCTTTCTTTTCTTCTTTCCTTCTTTCACTCTTCTTTCCTTTCTTCTTTCCCTCTTCCACTCTTCTCTCCTTTCTTCACTCTTCTTTCCTTTTGTCTTTCCTTCTTCCACTCTTCTTGCCTTTCTTTTTTCCTTCATCCACTCTTCTTTCCTTCTTCCACTTTTCTTTCCTTTCTTCACTCTTCTTTCCTTCTTACACTCTTCTTTCCTTTCTTCTTTCCTTCTTTCACTCTTCTTCCTTTCTTAACCTTTGCATTTCATGCACTGGTATTTCCTTCAGGAAATGCATTTTCTAGTTATTCTTCTTACCTTTTTCTGCGATTAATTCAGCTCGAACCGCTTAACGTAGAAACTTAATTCAAACTTTGTCGCGTAGGTCTTGTAAAGGACACTTATGCTATGTATTTTTCACTTTTCTAAACTTTATACTTTTTAAGTTATTAAAGAAAAACGAATCTAAATGTTCCCATTGACTTACATTGGGCCATTATGACATCATAATAGGGTAATTAAACTGGCTTGCACCTGTGCTTCACTGACAGCTGCGGCAAGCCTCCAAGGGTCCTCTTCTCTTTGTACCTCTCCATTCAACTGTATAACTAGGAATATTAATAGACACCTTCCATACTCTACTTTTTACAGTGCATGAAATGCCCTGTATTGTTATTCCTAGGCTTCTTCTTCTTCTTCTTCTTCTTCTTCTTCTTCTTCTTCTTCTTGTTACCTTTTTCTGCGATTAATTCAGCCCGAACCGCTTAACGTAGAAACTTCATTCAAACTTTGTCGCGTAGGTCTTGTAAACGACACTTATGCTATGTATTTTTCACTTTTCAAAACTTTATACTTTTTAAGATATTAAATAAAAACGAATCGAAATTTTCCCATTGACTTACATTGGGCCATTATGACGTCATGATAGGGTCTTTAAACTGGCTTGCACCTGTGCTTTACTGACAGCTGCGCCAAATCAAAGGAACCTCTTTGTCCCTCTCAATTTAACTGTAACTACACTGTAAAAAAAGCAACTTGTATTTGTTGGCCTAAAACAGTACTTTATGTTGGTAAAACTTGAAAATATATAGCCCTCTTTGTTGTGACATGCGGGAAAAAGCCAACTGTCCGTTGGCACTTTACAATTGAAGTCTCATTCTGGCTGTGCTGCTGTCTCTTGCTGGAGTCCAAACAGGTACGTTTTAAATCAACCTTTAATTAAATTAAAATGATGCGCGAATTTTATTCTGAGTTGTGTTGTGCAGTAGGCCTATGTTGTACGTCGTTTAATGGAGAAAGCGACCAAGACATTTACACAAAGCTTTTCAGTCATTAGAGAAAGCTAGCATCAGTCATTAGAGAAAGCTAGCATCAGTCAGGCAACCTATTCAAACAGGACAGGCATGTTATCTTCTGACTGTTGGTATTGTGTTAAAGTAACACAATGCAACAATTATACTTCAGGATTATGGTTAGGATAATCAGTTTAACCTAAAAATAACAGCTTGAAAAAAATTGGGGCGCTACAATGACTTTTAATATAGAGAATTGCATCCGCGCCATTGCTATGCAGGGTCTATAGGCACATAACTTCGTTCTGTAGTTTTGCCGCCCAACTTTCCACTGTCTGCTGAACTAGTAAGCTTATTTGCCATCTTGCTTTGTCTTGTGTTGCACTTGCTTGACTGTGTAAGGACAGTTGTTGAGTAACTAGTTTGTAATAATGTCAAAGTCAGCACATTTCAAGAGATTTCGTCAGTTTTAGCTGATAGCATATAGCTAGCGTATAGCTATTGATCCGTTGTGCTGCTTTAATTCGTGTTTGCCAGCTTGTTACAGATACAAAAAAGACATTAGGGTATTAATGCTAACTCAAAATTGTGGTTGCAACATTAGCTGACATTTTATGCCATCTTTCAGAAGTGTAGTGTTACTACACAGTGGTAGTCATGCTCCGTCTCTGCTCCAGGTAGCAGGTGAGCAGGCTGGTTTAGTAGGGACAGAGAGAGCGCGGGGCCAGCGACAGGTTGCTGCTCGGTTCTGCAGTTAGTGTGCTGCCTGCCCCACCAGTGGCGGCTGCTGATCTTTCAAAGAGGGGGAGCTCATTTTTTGGGTACATCATACAAATATTAGCATTGTCTGCCATCGTGTGTAGTTTGTTACCTGGCTAGTTCACACTTACGACCAGTGGCGATTTCTTTAAAGCTTGGCTTCCCCTAATAGGTGGTGGGCCGAGGTGCGATTTCTTGCATTTTAACGTTCCCTGGATATGGAGAAGCCATGTTTTTGTAAATATGTTCTACTTTTGTATTCACGTTTAGACAAAAATTGTTGCCACTTGCAGTTATTGCTTATTAAGTTGTTATCGATAACTTTATTCCCGAGGCAAATGGAGAGGGCAGCTACACTTTGGGTCCGATAATCGTGACGTTTTGACGTTGTTATCCAATCGCGTTCTTGGAATTGCTCCAGTGAAGTTAATGAGCAGTCCAACAACACTGTTTACATCTTTGTCCATGTAGTGTGAATTGTGGAATATATAGGTCATTTTTAGACGTTTTTGATTCAGTTTTCAAATCGAGGTGATATAGCGGCTTTTTCTTGTTAAACAAAGGGTATTTTAATCTTAAAAACAAAAAGACATTGCTCTGTGGGGAGCCTTTTCATAATGTTGTCAGACACTGATAATGATATGAGCCTGTCAGTGACACAAAAAGCACCTCCAGTGGATATACCTTCACAGTGAGCAATCGTAATCGTAGCAATCATTTTGGATATTGAAAAGGACAGCTGCCTGCATGTTTACTCTACTTCTTATATGTCAATTACATCTTGTAATGTTTCATGCAACTCTTGTTTCAGACATCTGACATCTCTGCACATAGACAAACTGCAGCTTTAAAGGGCCTTCCCTTGTAAACATTTTTTTTTTGGTTGGTTTTTCTGAAACATGTTACATGGTCTCGATAGTTTGCATTTACTTGCCCCTTTTGGAAGGGATTTGATACAGTATAAATAAAACAAATGTTTTGAATGTATATGTTGCGTCTGTAATTATCTATACATTTGATTAGAAGTTCCTGGTTATAAATTATAAAGTTGAGTTACATTATAAACTATTGCAGTGTGCGATTTTAAATTCCTCTTAAATTATTCTGCTAAACCCATTTAAAGTGAATTCTGTATAAGATTACAATGTAAAATTATAAATTACTACAATTTACAGGACAGTTAGCTGAAGTGAGGATTTAAAGTTATTACAACGTTAAATAATAAGTTAGTACAATTTAGGGGAGAGTTAGCAGAAGTAAGGATTAAAAGTTATGACAATGTTAAATAATAAGTAAGTACAACTTAGGGGAGAGTTAGCACAAGTAAGGATTAAAAGTTATTACAATGTTAAATAATAAGTAAGTACAACTTAGGGGAGAGTTAGCACAAGTAAGGATTAAATGTTATTACAATGTTAAATAATAAGTAAGTACAACTTAGGGGAGAGTTGGCACAAGTAAGGATTAAATGTTATTACAATGTAAAATTATGAGTTAGTAGAACTTACTCTTGAGTTGACCAAAATCAGAATTCAGAGTTGAGCAAACTCAAAAGCAAAACTTAAAATATTGAGTTTAATTGCCCAACTTAAAATTTTACTGAAGTTTGTTGCCTTAAAATTTTGAGTTCACCCAACTTTTTTTTTTTTTACAGTGTAGGAACATTAAGACACCTTCCATTCTCTACTTTTTTTCTCTCCATCTCTCCATCTTTCTCTCTATCCCTCTCAGTCTATTTTCTCTCACACTCAATCTCTCTTCTTCACTCCATTTTTATCTCCTTTTTTCAATATTTTCACTCTTTTTCTCTTTCACTCTTCTTTCCTTCTTTCACTTTTCTTTCCTTTCTTCACTCTCCTTTCTTCTTTCCTTCTTTCACTCTTCTTTCCTTTCTTCACTCTTCTTTCTTTTCTTCCACTCCTCTTTCCTTTCTTCACTCTTCTTTCTTTTCTTCTTTCCTTCTTTCACTCTTCTTTCCTTCATCCTCTCTTCTCTCCTTTCTTCACTCTTCTATCCTTTCTTCTTTCCTTCTTTCACTCTTCTTTCTTTTCTTCTTCCTTTCCTAACTTTTGCATTTCATGCACTGGTATTTCCTTCAGGAAATGCATTTTCTAGTTTTTTCTCTCTCCTTCTTTCTCTCTATCACTCTCACTCTACTTTCTCTCACACTCCATCTCTCTGCTTCACTCTTTTTTTCTCCTTCTTTCAATATTTTCACTCTCTCTTTACTGTCTTTATTCAGAGCCACTCTTGTTCACTCTTCTTTCCTTACTTTGTTTCTTCCTCTCTTCTTTCCTTCTTTCTACTCTTCTTTACTTTCTTCTTTCCTTCTTCCACTCTTCTTTCCTTTCTTCTTCCCTTCTTCCACTCTTCTTACCTTTTTCTTTTTCTTCTTTCCTTCTTTCACACTTCTTTCTTTTCTTCTTATCTTCTTCCCTTCTTCCACTCTTCTTCTCTTTCTTCACTCTTCTTTCCTTCTTCCACTCTTCTTTCCTTTCTTCTTTCCTTCTTCCACTCTAATTTCCTTTCTTCACTCTTCTTTCCTTTTTTCTTCCCTTCTTCCACTCTTCTTTCCTTTCTTCACTATTCTTTCCTTTCTTCTTTCCTTCTTCCACTCTTCTTTCCTTCTTTTACTGTTCTTTCCTTTCTTCCTTCCTTCTTTCACTTTTCTTTTCTTTTATTCGTTCTTTCTTAACTTTTGCATTTCATGCACTGGTATTTCCTTCAGGAAATGCATTTTCTAGTTTGTATATTAATCCATTAATAATGTAAATCATAGTGTAGTGTAGATAGATTTAGGAGGCCCAGTTCCAGGCCCATAGAAGATTTTTAGGTGGCCCACAATGTCAAACTAAAACCCTGAGTAGAAGGGCTAGATGGATTGTAAATACTAATACATCTTGCCTTTGTATGTCAAACATGTCTACAAAATGTATTCATTCGTTCATAAGTGGGATTTTAGAATTAACTCCATTAGAATGGAGAATGCAAGTGCTTTAAACCAATTCCAGAAAAATTGGAATTTTTTTCTAGTGAGCTCAGAAGACGAGAGGCTAAATGCACTTATCTGTGGATTCTTTATCAAAAGGCTCTAAACTCTCAACAGAAGATGCTCTATGGATGATTATCCCGTAATTATCTCGTAACTTATTACTGACTAGACCAATAGAAAGAAGGCCAGCTCGACATCTGACTTGCTCGGTTCCGTGTAGGGTCTCTTGCTCGGTTTCTCTCTCTTTTTCTTTTCCTATCCTTGTACAAGAAACGTATGTTACCCTGTAGCTGACTTCTAACTTACATCTGCAGAAGTATTGAAACTTTTAAGCTAAGAATAGTTATTACAGTGCATGAAATGCCCTGTATTGTTATTCCTAGGCTTCTTCTTCTTCTTCTTATTACAGTGCATGAAATGCCCTGTATTGTTATTCCTAGGCTTCTTCTTCTTCTTCTTCTTATTCTTGTTACCTTTTTCTGCGATTAATTCAGCCCGAACCGCTTAATGTAGAAACTTCATTCAAACTTTGTCACGTAGGTCTTGTAAACGACACTTATGCTATGTATTTTTCACTTTTCTAAACTTTATACTTTTTAAGATATTAAAGAAAAACGAATATAAATTTCTCCCATTGACTTACATTGGGCCATTATGACATCATAATAGGGTCTTTAAACTGGCTTGCACCTGTGCTTTACTGACAGCTGCGCCAAATCAAAGGAACCTCTTCTCTCTCTGTCCCTCTCAATTTAACTGTAACTAGGAACATTAAGACACCATCCATTCTCAATTTTTTTTTCTCTCCATATCTCCATCTTTCTCTCTCAGTCTACTTTCTCTCACACTCAATCTCTCTTCTTCACTCCATTTTTATCTCCTTTTTTCAATATTTTCACTCTCTTTTTCTCTTTCACTCTTCTTTCCTTCTTTCACTTTTCTTTCCTTTCTTCACTCTCCTTTCTTCTTTCCTTCTTTCACTCTTCTTTCCTTTTCTTCTTTCCTTCTTCAACTATTATTTCCTTCTTTCACTCTTCTTTCTTTTCTTCTTCCACTCTTCTTTCCTTTCTTCACTCTTCTTTCTTTTCTTCTTTCACTCTTCTTTCCTTCATCCTCTCTTCTCTCCTTTCTTCACTCCTCTATCCTTTCTTCTTTCCTTCTTCCACTGTTCTTTCCTTTCTTCTTTCCTTCTTTCACTCTTCTTTCTTTTCTTCTTCCTTTCCTAACTTTTGCATTTCATGCACTGGTATTTCCTTCAGGAAATGCATTTTCTAGTTCTTGTTACCTTTTTCTGCGATTAATTCAGCCCAAACCGCTTAACGTAGAAACTTCATTCAAACTTTGTCGCGTAGGTCTTGTAAACGACACTTATGCTATGTATTTTTCACTTTTCTAAACTTTATACTTTTTAAGATATTAAAGAAAAACTAATATAAATTTCTCCCATTGACTTACATTGGGCCATTATGACATCATAATAGGGTCTTTAAACTGGCTTGCACCTGTGCTTTACTCTGCCGTGCTAAGGCAAAAGACCGTAACTTCAAGTTTGGTCAAAAATGAGTTTTTGACGTATTTGTAAAATATCAGCAGTAATTAAACAAATGTACTGATATTAAATGTACTACTAACATGCCATTATCAAACTAGAAAATGCATTTCCTGAAGGAAATACCAGTGCATGAAATGCAAAAGTTAAGAAAGGAAGAAGAAAAGAAAGAAGAGTGAAAGAAGGAAAGAAGAAAGGAAAGAAGAGTGAAAGAAGGAAAGAAGAGTGGAAGATGGAAAGAAGAGTGGAAGAAGGGAAGAAGAGTGAAGAAAGGAAAAAAGAGTGAAAGAAGGAAAGAATAGTTGAAGAAGGAAAGAAGAAAAGAAAGAAGCGTGAAAGAAGGACAGAAGAAAGGAGAGTAAAGAAAGAAAAGTGAAAGAAGGAAAGAAGAGTTGAACAAGAAAGGAAAGAAGAGTGGAAGAAGGAAAGAAGAGTGAACAAGAGTGGCTCTGGATAAAGAGAAAAAGAGAGTGAAAATATTGAAAAAAGGAGATAAAAATGGAGTGAAGAAGAGAGATTGAGTGTGAGAGAAAGTAGACTGAGAGGGATAGAGAGAAAGATGGAGAGATGGAGAGAAAAAAAAGTAGAGAATGGAAGGTGTCTTAATGTTCCTAGTTACAGTTAAATTGAGAGGGACAGAGAGAGAAGAGGTTCCTTTGATTTGGTGCAGCTGTCAGTGAAGCACAGGTGCAAGCCAGTTTAAAGACCCTATTATGATGTCATAATGGCCCAATGTAAGTCAATGGGAGAAATGTATATTCGTTTTTCTTTAATATCTTAAAAAGTATAAAGTTTAGAAAAGTGAAAAATACATAGCATAAGTGTCGTTTACAAGACCTACGCGACAAAGTTTGAATGAAGTTTCTACGTTAAGCGGTTCGGGCTGAATTAATCGCAGAAAAAGGTAACAAGAATAAGAAGAAGAAGAAGCCTAGGAATAACAATACAGGGCATTTCATGCACTGTAATTAAAGCCAGTGACATCAGTATTTTGGTTGATTTCACGATGTATAGGCTACCGACAGTTAGCATACCAAGCTAGGTAGCATTACCATTAGAATTGCATGGCAGATATGCTAAGCTATCGGGCTATTCCCCCACCCAGTGCCTGTGGCTAGTCCGAAAAAGGTGCATCTAAATCGGGTAACTTCGCTTGGCGAGCGGGGGCATGTGGAGGGGGAAAATGGGCCTCATTCTCTATCGTTCTCTCTCTCTCTCTCTCTCTCTCTCTCTCTCACACACACACACACACACACACACCCCAATGGACTGACATAGATGTTTTATGTGTTTCATGTGACAATTCAAGTTCATTGTTTTATGTGCTTAATGTGATAATTCAATGGTGTGTGTGTGTGTGTGTGTGTGTGTGTGTGTGTGTGTGTGTGTGATAATCATTGTATTGGTAATTGTGATAAATGAAATAGTATTACTACTGATTAATTAATAGGGTCATTATTCCATTGTTATCATACCACTGAGCTTTAACATAGAAGTTACTGCCTTCTGCCTTAGTATGCTTCACTGACACCTGTGCCAAATCCAAAGAACCACTTCTCTCTCTGTCCCTCTCAATTTAACTGTAACTAGGAACATTAAGACACCATCCATTCTCTATTTTTTTTTCTCTCCATCTTTCTCTCTGTCAACTTTCTCTCACACTCAATCTCTCTTCTTCACTCCATTTTTATCTCCTTTTTTCAATATTTTCACTCTCTCTTTATCTCTTCATCCAGAGCCACTCTTGTTCACTCTTCTTTCCTTCTTCCACTCTTCTTTCCTTTCTTATTTTCTTCTTCCATTTTTCTTTCCTTCTTCCACTCTTCTTGCCTTTCTTTTTTCCTTCATCCACTCTTCTTTCCTTCTTCCACTTTTCTTTCCTTTCTTCACTCTTCTTTCCTTCTTACACTCTTCTTTCCTTTCTTCTTTCCTTCTTTCACTCTTCTTTCTTTCCTTATTTCCTTCTTCCACTCTTCTTTCCTTCCTTCACTCTTCTTTCCTTTCTTCTTTCATTATTTCACTCTTCTTTCATTATTTCACTCTTCTTTCTTTTCTTCTTTCCTTCTTCCACTCTTCTTTCCTTTCTTCTCTCTTCTTTCTTTTCTTCTTTCCTTCTTTCACTCTTCTTTCCTTTCTTCTTTCCCTCTTCCACTCTTCTCTCCTTTCTTCACTCTTCTTTCCTTTTGTCTTTCCTTCTTCCACTCTTCTTGCCTTTCTTTTTTCCTTCATCCACTCTTCTTTCCTTCTTCCACTTTTCTTTCCTTTCTTCACTCTTCTTTCCTTCTTACACTCTTCTTTCCTTTCTTCTTTCCTTCTTACACTCTTCTTTCCTTTCTTCTTTCCTTCTTCCACTCTTCTTTCCTTTCTTCTTCCCTTCTTCCACTCTTCTTACCTTTTTCTTTTCTTCTTTTCTTCTTTCCTTCTTTCACTCTTCTTTCTTTTCTTCTTATCTTCTTCAGCTCTTCTTCCTTTCTTCCACTTTTCTTTCCTTCTTCCACTCTTCTTTCCTTCTTCCACTCTTCTTTCCTTCTTCCACTCTAATTTCCTTTCTTCACTCTTCTTTCCTTTCTTCTCCCCTTCTTCTTTCTTTCTTCCACTCTTCTTTCCTTTCTTCACTCTTCTTTCCTTTCTTCTTTCCTTCTTCAACTCTTCTTTCCTTCTTTTACTGTTCTTTCCTTTCTTCCTTCCTTCTTTCACTTTTCTTTTATTCATTCTTTCTTAACTTTTGCATTTCATGCACTGGTATTTCCTTCAGGAAATGCATTTTCTAGTTATTAATAGCTATTTCCTCTCATTCTATAGATTTGTTTTAAATAATGTTTCACAAAAGCCCTAGGTGTGCCTGCCAAAATGCAGGAAGAGTTAACGCATTAACCTCACTGGAAATGGTATAAGTGGCCAGCTAGCTAGTTACCATGGCGCCCATGTCAATGCTATGAGTATTCATCAGCACATTATTGTAATTTCTCTCCACGTAATTTATTTGCTGTAAAGCACTTTGAACTGCTGTGTTTTGTATGAAAGGTGCTATACAAATAAAGTTTATTATTATTATTATTATTATTAATTTTTTTTTATTTATTTTTTTCTCTTTTATTATTTTTATGTTTTATATCTTTTATTGTGTGATGTGCCCCTGATTGTTTTAGATGTTTTAAATATTTTGTGAATGCTCCTGATTCTGTCTCTACTGTATGTAAAGCACTTTGAGCTGCATTTTTTGTATGAAAGGTGCTATACAAATAAAGCTTTATTATTATTAGCTGCTGTAAACAACTGTCCATTTATTTCACCCCGCACCTCTTGGGGTCCTCACATTGAAAAAGAATCAGCAGATCCTACATAATGGAGCTTTAAGTGGTAACAGCCTCTTCAGTCTTTGAAATTAAGACATGGTATTAGTTACAGGCTGGTTTTTGCCTGTTCACATATATGCAGAAAACCAGCTACAAAGATTGCCCAGTCAATACGTTTGGCTATTTCTAACTATGGCATACTAATGTCTAGCCTGGATACCAGCCTGAACTCCGCCCACAAAATTTTTGGTCTGGGAGATTCAGTCTGGAGTCGAGCTAGTTGGGAGGGTTTAAACGGCCCCGAAAAGGGATCTGACCATTCAAATTGTAAGGGCGGGCTTTATACGTTGATGGACAGACATAGATAGAATACCGGTATACATCGAACAAAGATGGCGCCGTTTCGGGAGCTTAGTGGGACATATTTGATATGATTTAAGGTATCTACACGACTTTTTTTATGTCTACATTGACTCGGTTAGTTGTGTATACGCAACACCAATGTTGCCTAGGATTGTAGGTCTTAACTTATGCACTCTAGACCATTATTGAAAGGTTATGCTAACAGCGTAGACAAAAAAAACATTGAAACTAATGGTAGCTTCTAGCCTTGAGTGCTAATTAAGTAACGTGAGCAGGCATATCTCAACAGATATTGACAGCGCATTCATTTTGAAAGAGGAACAGAGAAACGCGATCAAGGCATTTGTCGATTGAAAATATGTTTTTGCCGTCCTTCCTACGGGATCAGGTAAAAGTTTAATCTATCAGATGGTAATAATACTACGTTGCTCTGATTGGTTCTAGGTATCCAATTCAGCGAAGAGGAATTTTCTTTCCTGGTTCGTTGAAACACGCCCCATAATCACAGCCCAGTGGTCCAGTCTCAGACTCATATTCTGACTAGAATTATGAGTATGACATCGTCAGGCTAACTAATGTCAGGACCATAACACAAAATGATTCTTATCTTTTTTCCCCTTCCTGTTCTTTTTCCCTTAGCGAGATCATTAAAGGGTTCAGTGAATCTGAGGGAACATACCTGTAACTGCTGAGAACTCAAATCCTATGCTTCTCACTTCCCCAAACACAGTGAAGAGAGTGAACGAGTAGTTTGTTCCAGCAGAGAGTGATGACACTGTGTGTGTCACTTTGTCCCCAGCTGATTCAGGGATGCTGGTCTCTGTTCCATTGCTATCTTTCAGTATGTAAGTATAAGTGTTGATGCCGATGACTTTGGTCCACTCTAGCTCTATGTGAGTCTCAGAGCGGTTCCTCACATTCACCTGGGTAACATCAGGGGGAGCTGAAGGGGAGGGGAGGACAAGACAGAAACACAGACAGATGGAAGGTCATATGAAAAGAGAGATATACATTTAGAATGGAGACTGCAAGAGGGAATCTAGAATACAAATAAAATAAATTGATATCTTAATTTAAATTGACCAATAACAAAAAGGAGAGATAAATCAGATTCAGAGATTATCACAGCACAGCCTTTATCAAAAGGCTCTAAACTCTCAACAGAAGATGCTCTATGGATGATTATCCCGTAATTATCTCGTAACTTATTACTGACTAGACCAATAGAAAGAAGGCCAGCTCGACATCTGACTTGCTCGGTTCCGTGTAGGGTCTCTTGCTCGGTTTCTCTCTCTTTTTCTCTTCCTATCCTTGTACAAGAAACGTATGTTGCCCTGTAACTGACTTCTAACTTACATCTGCAGAAGTATTGAAACTTTTAAGCTAAGAATAGTTATTATTAATAGCTATTTCCTCTCATTCTATAGATTTGTTTTAAATAATGCTTCACAAAAGCCCTAGGTGTGCCTGCCAAAATGCAGGAAGAGTTAACGCATTAACCTCACTGGAAATGGTATAAGTGGCCAGCTAGCTAGTTACCATGGCGCCCATGTCAATGCTATGAGTATTCATCAGCACATTATTGTAATTTCTCTCCACGTAATTTATTTGCTGTAAAGCACTTTAAACTGCTGTGTTTTGTATGAAAGGTGCTATACAAATAAAGTTTATTATTATTATTAATATTATTATTATTATTATTACATTGCATGAAATGCCCTGTATTGTTATTCCTAGGCTTCTTCTTCTTCTTCTTCTTATTCTTGTTACCTTTTTCTGCGATTAATTCAGCCCGAACCGCTTAACGTAGAAACTTCATTCAAACTTTGTCGCGTAGGTCTTGTAAAGGACACTTATGCTATGTATTTTTCACTTTTCTAAACTTTATACTTTTTAAGATATTAAATAAAAACGAATCGAAATTTTCCCATTGACTTACATTGGGCCATTATGACATCATAATAGGGTCTTTAAACTGGCTTGCACCTGTGCGTCACTGACAGCTGAGCCAAATCAAAGGAACCCCTTCTCTGTCCCTCTCAATTTAACTGTAACTAGGAACATTAAGACACCTTCCATTCTCTACTTTTTTTCTCTCCATCTCTCCATCTTTCTCTCTATCCCTCTCAGTCTACTTTCTCTCACACTCAATCTCTCCTTCACTCCATTTTTATCTCCTTTTTTCAATATTTTCACTCTCTTTTTCTCTTTCACTCTTCTTTCCTTCTTCCACTCATCTTTCCTCCTTCCACTCTTCTTTCCTTCTTTCACTTTTCTTTCCTTTCTTCACTCTCCTTTCTTCTTTCCTTCTTTCACTCTTCTTTCCTTTTCTTCTTTCCTTCTTCAACTATTATTTCCTTCTTTCACTCTTCTTTCCTTTCTTCACTCTTCTTTCTTTTCTTCTTTCCTTCTTTCACTCTTCTTTCCTTCATCCTCTCTTCTCTCCTTTCTTCACTCTTCTATCCTTTCTTCTTTCCTTCTTCCACACTTCTTTCCTTTCTTCTTTCCTTCTTTCACTCTTCTTTCTTTTCTTCTTCCTTTCCTAACTTTTGCATTTCATGCACTGGTATTTCCTTCAGGAAATGCATTTTCTAGTTATTATTAGCTGCTGTAAACAACTGTCCATTTATTTCACCCCGCACCTCTTGGGGTCCTCACATTGAAAAAGAATCAGCAGATCCTACATAATGGAGCTTTAAGTGGTAAAAGCCTCTTCAGTCTTTGAAATTAAGACATGGTATTAGTTACAGGCTGGTTTTTGCCTGTTCACATATATGCAGAAAACCAGCTACAAAGATTGCCCAGTCAATACGTGTGGAATCTGAGGGAACTTACCTGTAACTGCTGAGAACTCAAATCCTATGCTTCTCACTTCCCCAAACACAGTGAAGAGAGTGAACGAGTAGTTTGTTCCAGCAGAGAGAGATGACACTTTGTGTGTCACTTTGTCCCCAGCTGATTCAGGGATTCTGGTCTCTGTTCCATTTCTATCTTTCAGTATGTAAGTATAAGTGTTGATGCCGATGACTTTGGTCCACTCTAGCTCTATGTGAGTCTCAGAGCGGGTTGTCACATTCACCTGGGTAACAGGAGGGGGAGCTGAAGGGGAGGGGAGGACAAGACAGAAACACAGACAGATGGAAGGTCATATGAAAAGAGAGATATACATTTAGAATGGAGACTGCAAGAGGGAATCTAGAATACAAATAAAATAAATTGATATCTTAATTTAAATTGACCAATAACAAAAAGGAGAGATAAATCAGATTCAGAGATTATCACAGCACAGCCTTTATCAAAAGGCTCTAAACTCTCAACAGAAGATGCTCTATGGATGATTATCCCGTAATTATCTCGTAACTTATTACTGACTAGACCAATAGAAAGAAGGCCAGCTCGACATCTGACTTGCTCGGTTCCGTGTAGGGTCTCTTGCTCGGTTTCTCGCTCTTTTTCTTTTCCTATCCTTGTACAAGAAATGTATGTTACCCTGTAGCTGACTTCTAACTTACATCTGCAGAAGTATTGAAACTTTTAAGCTAAGAATAGTTATTATTAATAGCTATTTCCTCTCATTCTATAGATTTGTTTTAAATAATGTTTCACAAAAGCCCTAGGTGTGCCTGCCAAAATGCAGGAAGTGTTAACGCATTAACCTCACTGGAAATGGTATAAGTGGCCAGCTAGCTAGTTACCATGGCGCCCATGTCAATGCTATGAGTATTCATCAGCACATTATTGTAATTTCTCTCCACGTAATTTATTTGCTGTAAAGCACTTTGAACTGCTGTGTTTTGTATGAAAGGTGCTATACAAATAAAGTTTATTATTATTATTAATATTATTATTATTATTATTATTAGCTGCTGTAAACAACTGTCCATTTATTTCACCCCGCACCTCTTGGGGTCCTCACATTGAAAAAGAATCAGCAGATCCTACATAATGGAGCTTTAAGTGGTAAAAGCCTCTTCAGTCTTTGAAATTAAGACATGGTATTAGTTACAGGCTGGTTTTTGCCTGTTCACATATATGCAGAAAACCAGCTACAAAGATTGCCCAGTCAATACGTGTGGAATCAGAGGGAACTTACCTGTAACTGCTGAGAACTCAAATCCTATGCTTCTCACTTCCCCAAACACAGTGAAGAGAGTGAACGAGTAGTTTGTTCCAGCAGAGAGAGATGACACTGTGTGTGTCACTTTGTCCCCAGCTGATTCAGGGATTCTGGTCTCTGTTCCATTTCTATCTTTCAGTATGTAAGTATAAGTGTTGATGCCGATGACTTTGGTCCACTCTAGCTCTATGTGAGTCTCAGAGCGGTTCCTCACATTCACCTGGGTAACAGGAGGGGGAGCTGAAGGGGAGGGGAGGACAAGACAGAAACACAGACAGATGGAAGGTCATATGAAAAGAGAGATATACATTTAGAATGGAGACTGCAAGAGGGAATCTAGAATACAAATAAAATAAATTGATATCTTAATTTAAATTGACCAATAACAAAAAGGAGAGATAAATCAGATTCAGAGATTATCACAGCAACAGAAATTGGTCTTCACAAAATCTCCAAATATTATATGCCTTCAATCATTGGAATACAATTTTTTGAGAGGGAGGCATTGATGCTAATTTGGACTGTAGATTAATTCATTACAGTTTTTATCCATTGCTTTGGGCAATTTCACGAAACTGAAATTACATTCTCAAAGCTCTTAGTGCATTTGGCAAAATAGCCTATATGGTTCAGCACAACTACATAGATCACCTTCAAAAGGTCATATCTCACCCAAAACAGTTAAGTCAAGCTTCAAAACCAAATCATTTTCTCATAAAAATAGTCAATGCCCCCAAAATGAAAAGTTCCTTCCCGAAAAGAAAAGGACATTCTCCAAGCTTTAAATATATTTGCCAAAATAACCTAGATGGTTTATCAAAACACTATGGCACACCAGCAAAAGGTCATATCTCTCTCAAAACAGACAACTCATCAATTAAAACTAATTCCTTTTCTCATACTAATAGTCAGTGCCCCCAAAATGAAAAGTCCCTTTGGCATTGTTTAAGCACTGCAGGTCAAAACGTTTAGATGTTTTGGACCATAGAAATATCCCTCAAGTGCACATTTCAATCTTGGCTCAGTCCTTTGACACTGAATGTTTACTGTTTTCTTTCCAGAATACTTTGTGTATCAAACAGAAAAAAGAAAAATTCAAGCGTAGCCTACAAGGTAGCACTCATACTGCACTCAAACTACCATGGAAACTGTTACAGTTATTGCCATACATCGTGGTTACAGTAACAGAAAATGCGTACAGCACAATATACTGTCATACAATAAGCACATCAAAACTAAAATGATGTATAGCCTACACTAACAACACAACCTGGAGCTTATGGGTATTGTATGGGCCAAGACTGGGAATGTGGGTGACTACACTATTCTCTAAAATGGCATCACACATGGTGATGTTGCCCCCGCGCTGGCCTGGGACATCCGCCGTTGCTCCTCTTTTTCTTCCTCCTCTTCCTCTAACAGGCAGTTGCTCTTGGTTGTTTCCCTGGCCAGGTGCTTCCATGTTCATAAATTGTACTGAACTTGGTCAAGCTCTAGATATTTGATGGAAGCATTTATACTCCTGGATAGGACCTGTCAGCTTACTAAACTTACTGTGTGATTGGTGATCGGATGTGTGAATCTCCCCCTAAAGTTCTAGTTGCACCTGAAAATTAAGCTGATGATCCAAGAGATCCATATTACAGGATATACCATGATGTTTTTCATGGTATTATGTGCCTGAAAGATTTTGACAGTAGAGTGAACTATTTTGCAGGTGATGATGTACTCAATGAAATTATGCCAACATGTTTTGCAGAGAACAACCACTTGACTGAGAAGCAACAGTCAGTTTAGACCAGCAAGATGTATTCAATTGGTAATTGGGCTAACTGAAGGCAATTGTACCTAACCATTTGCACAGATGTGCTAAATCATTTGAAATGTGTGCAAACTGTAGGCAATTGTACTTGTCATTTGCAAGGAGTTTCTAAAACAATTGCAATTTGATTAAAGGAATGAGAAATGCCAATCTGTCGTGAACCAGTGCCCAGTGGTTTGGAGGCTTGCACGTGTTGTTTTGAGAATGTAATTTCTGTTTTGTGAAGTTGCCCAAAGCAATGGATAAAAACTGTAATAATGCAAATCATAGTGTACATAGATTTAGGAGGCCCAGTTCTTGACAGAGAAGATTTTTAGGTGGCCCACAATGTCAAACTAAAATCCTGAGTAGAAGGGCTAGATGGATTGTAAATACTAATACATCTTGCCTTTGTATGTCAAACATGTCTACAAAATGTATTCATTCATTCATAAGTGGGATTTTCCCTTATACCATCTCAAAGAGAGCCAGAACATTTTCTATAGATGACGCTAACTATATAAATGGAGACTGGTAGTTGGAATGAGATTGTGTGGAGTAGGAACCTTTTTGTCCTCACTTCCCTAAAGTTATTTATCCTGTTTAATAATACATTTAATGTATGTTTTTTGTTCTTGAGGTACAGTTTCTCATTTTATGGCATTGTGGTTCTAAGTATGATCCTGAAAGACAGAACTATTCAATTAAATGTAAGGTCTACAATTCCAAATATCAAGCATAGATCAAGTCTAAATATTGTGTTCTGTACACTTTCTTAAAAGAATGTTAACCCTTGGGTATATATATATATATAGATAGATAGATAGATAGATAGATAGAGAGAGAGAGAGAGATAGATAGATAGATAGATAGATAGATAGATAGATAGATAGATAGATAGATAGATAGATAGATAGATAGATAGATAGATAGATAGATAAACTTGTATTAATCCCGTGAGGGAAATTCAATTGTCAAAGCAGCAAGGTAGTAGGAATAGGATTCAAGTATATAAATAAACATAGAAAATAAATTAATACAAATTTGAAAAAGAAATAAAATAAAAAGATAAAATAAATAGACAACAAAGTACAGCTTAAATGGACCGGTCATTTGAGATTCATAGTTAATAAGGATATGCCATAGTCAATAATTCAATTTTTATTTATACCTAATATAAATGTCACTCTTCTTTGTAATTTATTAGCATGTCAGCATTTCCTGGCATCATTATACTTGGTCTTGACCTGGGAGAGAAGTGTGATATTGCTCTCACCTTCCCCCTCCAGGTCGAGACAAAGGGGCCTTGTCCCAATGGCCTATTTGAATAGATGGTAACACCCCTTAATATTAGTGTATAAACTCACTATCTCACAAGGGATAGGCAGATTATCTTGAGGTGAAGCTCTGGGCGAGTTGTACTTCAAGCTCTGTCTCACAATGGTGGCCATCATTGTACAAGATTAAAACCTCGATCATGACTGACAATTCCAAGACTGAGTTTCCAATATATGGTATAAACTAAATACTATCAATCTCAGCTGGTGTACATTACATAAAGCAAAATGTATGTAATGTATGTTGTCATTCATAATCTCTGCGCTTAATTTCAGATACTGAAAATTACCAGCATTTTCAGAGTGTTGTGTGGGCCTTTGGATTGTCTGAGAGAAAAGTCCTGTGGACAAACAGTTGTCTAACATCAGGGAACCAGTGAGAGAGCTAGAAGGCAAATGAAAAACTCACGTGCAGCAGTAGTTGGTGTAGGGCTGATGGTGGATTGACACTGAAAGAGATAATTATTATTTGGTGTAAGTGTTTATAATTATAAGAGGCTGATATAAATAAGTTAAAAAAGAAACATGTAAAAATATGTTCATGAATGGAAATCCTTCAGTCAAAACATGACCTCAAGACCAACTGTTTGCTTTTCACTGCTGCTCATTGCAACTTATGATTTCCATACATTTACATTTAGTCATTTAGCAGACACTTTTATCTAAAGCGACGTACAAGCGAGAGAACAATCAAGCTAGGAGCATGAGCAGAAGGGACTTGAACTTATTGCGAGCAGCTAAAGGCAGCCAGTGGAGCTCAATGAGTAGCGGGGTGACGTGTGCCCTCTTCAGTTGGTACATACATCTTGAATCATTTCATTCATGTTCTGCTCTGTAAGTATAGGTATGCTAGTACAAACCAGTATATGAGTTTGTAATAATACTATACTAAATGAATAAAAGGATAATAGAGAAAATAGGGAATACAATGGAAATGAGCAATGATTGAAATAAAGGAACTTTTGAAAACAAACTTTGCATGTGGAAAATATGTGTAGTGCTTTTCCCTGTGAAAAAATATGACGACATGTTACTGTGCAATTCCTAGTGTAGAAGCTGTTCTGGTGGTACAATACAGTACCAGCAGGTCTACCATACAGTATCAGCTCCTTAAATGTATATACAGTATATACTGTATACATACTATGGCTTCCTGATAATTCAATCATTATCCATTTAACTCTGTCATTCATCATTTGTAGAAGTGTGGCTTTATCATTTAAAAAAAAAAAAAAACATAACGTAGTGATAATGGAACAGAAGTGGAACTTGTCAGTAACAAAATAACAACAGTAACAATCACAGTTGCCAATGGAGGAAAACATGTCATTTTCAATCTGGCAGACCTTTCTTGACCTGGCAAGTTCATGTTACTGTATGTTTAAAGTTGAGCTATTACAAATACCTCATATCTCACTCACGGAAAGTATCAGTGCCAGTCATCTAATAAATCATAATCTTATCAATTAAAATCCATAAATTGAAAAAAATAAATACAATAAATAGCCTTGAATAAATTAATACCCATGTTGGGAGTATACTATAACTGTAAATGATAAGGGTGTAAATCATGAAATAACTTCAAGCCTACTAAGTTTAACCAGTGAATAGGCTAATGTCTAATGTCAGTTTCCTAAAGAACGGATTTGAATGAATGCTTTAAAGGGTACAGCAGCAAATAGTTTGAAAAAGTATGACTGTATAAAAGCTGGCTGAGAAAAAAATCAAACGACAGACTTGCAATTCATTTAAGTATGTTTACGTAAATTACGTGTACTCTCATGATCATAATAGTTTCCCTCATTATCAAAGGGCAAAACAAGACAACAATTTGTCAACCACCCAAAAATAATGTTAAGGAAAGACTTCTTACCCACACATGAGCTGTACACAGAAAGAGCAACCACAGAGTAATTCTCATGGTTAAGGCCGCTCCAGCTCTGGTTCAGCTAACCCTCTTTCGTGTATTTCTCAGATGTAATTTCAACACTAAAATAATGATTCTACAATTATTTAACACTAAACAGGGTCTCCTGTGTGTTCTCACTTGTCCGTCTGTCTCTGTCTCTCTCTCACGCCCTGCCTTCAGGACATGGTGAATAATAAGCACGGGGATTGCTACTTCTCTTTTTTTTCAACCTTTGGCCTGGCCATTGACATCCTTTTACTTCCTTATTACCTCTCTATGAATCTCTCTCTCTGTGTGTGTGTGTGTGTGTGTGTGTTGTTCGACAAGTGACCTTATAGTAATGAACTAATTACGAAAATAACTTACAGATAAATTGCAGGTAACATAACTCCCTATTACAAAGTGATTTCTGACATTGATTACAAATAGCTGTTGAGCTGTAGAGAATCTGATGTGTATCACTGATTCTCAATTTCTCTAATCTAATTCCTCAATAAATAAATGACTTTACAACCAGCTATGGGAAATGTGTTAGTATGTGTTATGGGAAAATATCAAAGTCATTAACCTCTGACCCTAGGTATTTTGACTTGATTGGCAGCAATGAGGAAACGGTGAGGAATTAGACATCAATACAGAACCAGAGATGCATTTCTGCAAGAAACTGTGAATATGTTTGTGCTAGTGCTGTCAAACGATTAAAATATTTAATCGCGATTAATCACATTTTTGTCATAGTTAACTCAAAATGAATCGTGATTAATCACAACATTTTATCTATTCTAAATGACCCTTCAATAATTTTTTTTCCATAATTTTTATTTTATTTTAATGCTCTTATCAACATGGAAAAGTGGATTGGCTTGCTTTATGCAATGTTTTATTTTATTGAAAAACAGCATTGCCAAACAGGGCGATACAAAATAAAATTATAAAGTTCCAATATCAGATAAAGAAGGACTCAGCCTTTAGTGCAGTTAAATCATGGCTTAATTTTCTTTTTTTCAAGTTTGCTGTGAACATAGAAGTCAGGCCTCTTATTTTTATTTTAATGAACCTTAACAGTTAGGTTACCAATAAAAGGTAAGCCTACTTCTTCTGTGCTTTCAGCCAGCTGCCTGTTGACATTTTCAGACAACAGTGAAGCTCGCTTCTTTTGCACAACACAACTTTTAAAGGTAAAGTTTCTATTCAGAAGCTTTTTATCATCCATTTCGCCGTATCGCGCGATATGGCGAAATGGATGATAAAAAGCTTCTGAATAGAAATAATTGTTAAGCTTGGTGCAACGAGGCCAGACCATGAGTGAGGAGTTCATATTGTGTGAGTGACAGTTGCAGGTGATCCTGCAATCAGGGGATTGGGATTGTGATAGGTGAGTGTGATCAGTACTCAGGTGATTTTGAATGTAGCGGAGGTGTGTGATTGAAGTCGATGGGGGCGTGGCAGGAGCCGGGTTCAGCGCTGACGTGAAAAATCACACAATTAGTTTGTGGTAAAAGGCTGAGCCTATCTGAGAATAATCAGAACATTTCGGTGATGCTGTTCATGCTTGCCATGATAATTAGTCATAATCATCCAATGTTATGAGAGCCCAGTCTTAAGAACAAATACAAGAAATGTAAAATGTGTTTTTTTTTCTAATATGTGGAGAAAATATAAACAGACATAGTGACTGATCCAATGTACGTGCCATGTAATGAATATTCCGTCCCAACAGATTAAGTGGATCCAACCGGATTAAGTTATGAGTGTTCTGTGACATGTTTCCTTACCCAGACCCAAATATGAATGCATTGATTCTGATTTGACATAGTAGATTTGGTTAGAAACCTGAAATTCAAAATTACAGTTAAACTAATGTTACAGTGCAACAGTATGATTGGGTCAGAACAGGACAAAAGAGGAAGATATATAGTGTATTTTGAAAGTTGAAAGATTTATTTTAAATCTCAAAATTCAACTTCAAATTGCCAAAACCTCCAGTTTAAATTCCACCAAATGAAACAGTAAAAATAAGAAGAAAAAAAATATGGCAAAATATAAATGACTGAACTCATAATTAATGGTAATATTTTAACATTAATTTGTAAGCCCCAGAAAAAAATAATAAGATAATTAAAGGCTACTTATACACACATGACTTGTACACAGCCAGAGCAACCACACACAAATGTTCATGGTTAAGGCCAGGTCTTGTTTTGCTGCTTCTTTTATCTCTTTTTATTCACTCTTTTGAAAGCTAAAATAATAATATGAGTAATGAGCAATGAGGTTGTTACAGAATTATTTGATACTACCCGTGTAGAGAACACTCGCCTATCTGCTGTGTCTCAAGGCTGAGCTCAAAGTAGCTTCATTAGTGCAGATTCAGCAGAGGTCAGTGATGCTTTTGTCTCGTTTAGAGTTGAATTTAAGAGGGAAGTCAACGTTGTTGGCTCTAGCTTTTGCCATGCTTTCATTAATCATTTCTCGTAGTCTTTGAATTTGAAGAGCATTATTCTTCTTCCATGTAGTGAGAGGTTACTCCAAAGAACAAGTTGGCCTACCACAGCTATTATAAGTACCACAACAATATAAAATGGTTTTAGTTAAATGTTTTTTTTTAAGCTTAAAGTATTTGGGGAAGATATGGATAGACACAGTGGACGATTTGGAAAAGAGTATGAAGATAGATGCAACGTGCGTGTCGTGGAATGAACATTCCCACCCAACAGATGGCAGTATTATACCTAATTGTAAAACGAATGTATACACAGGAAATGAAATGGATCAGCAGCCCGATTGCAAACAAACGTCAACTTAAAAGCACATAATAAAAAAATAAAGTGGCATAAAGGATGAAGCATTTACAAAGGTAAAATACTTCAATACAAGTTTCCAATATATTGAATAGTGTATAGGCTTGTATAAAATTACATTCAAGTTCAGAATTTCTTCTTTAAGGATGTTATTTGTGTCATTTGATGAAATTGAGTCAAATCACACATTTCTGAGTATCAAAAGCCATAAATTGCTTGCTCTGTCATATCTTAAAAGCAGTTCAGCAATTCAATAAAGTAGAACAAGTTCCCAAGCTCAGAGCTGAAGAATATGCCCTCTGAAAGCTTATGGGGAAAGCCCCAAGCAGTGCAGATTATGCTGCTGAATACTTGTGCCTCTCTGAAACGCTGAAACCCTTGTAACAACAGCACTAAAGGAGACTGTAAACTGTAGCACTGTAGCAGAGGCATTCACTTCATAAGATATACCTACATATTTCACGTTTCAACCATACGTGAATCACAAAAAAATAGAAATGTGTCATTTACTATGGCTAATGTACAATAATAATTAACAGAAATGGTTCAATGACTCACGGGCGCAAGACCTATGGCAAACAATTAACTGTAGGCTACAGCGATAGGCCCTGCCACCTGGTTTGACAAGTGAACTTCGCGCTACCCAATGAAACCTGAAATTTACAATTTTACCCAAATGACTGAATGTCATGCAGACCCTGCATAAAATACCTCAGCATTAGTATTTTTTGTCTCAAGCGATAACGTAATCCAATTAATTTAAAAAGCTTAGACAGCTCAGCTCCCGTCAATTGATCTGAGATGGCTTGGGTGATGTTTGTTTGCTAAAAGTGATCAAAAAGCCTTTGTTCAGAATTATTCAGCCTATATGGAGACTATAGCGATGTAGGCCTACACTTTATGTGGACAAAAACGTTTTCAGTCATCGGTCTTTTATTTCGATAGAAGCCTAGTTGGCGGCCATATTGGAAACTTTGCTATTTATTGCGAGAAGACCACAGACAGGAAAAAGAAAAGACACGAAAAAGCAACTGTCAGGTAGGCTACTGTATTTTGTTATCGCATGGCTTCCCTAATCGATGCTTGCAAATATTTAGCCTAATGCATTGTGTTGACCTATGTATTCATGGCATAATTTAACTTGCGTGATATATCAAGCTTTGTTTGTAAGTTATCAGGAGGCTGCGTTGCAGCCTACAGAGAACTTTGTTATCAAACCAATTTATTTTAAACCCTCAGAAGGTCTACCCCTGATGAATAGATTGGTTACGAATAGACTGTAGGATTTTCTTTCGTTCCGTTCAGGAATAAAAGGCATATTTAATTCGAAAATCCCGAGGTCGGACGGTTGATTGTCACATGAGTTCCTGGTTTTATATGATCACAAGCTTTTGATTGAGTGTTATAGTAGCAAAACGACCTTGCTGATTTTGTATAAGTTGAGGCAATAAGCACAGGTCAGAGTACATATCAACTGCTATTCTGTTGTGTCATTCTGAAAGGTAGGACAAGTATATAAGGCCAAAGGGGGCGTTCTTAAAGAGATTGTTGCACATTATGTAGGCTACGGCTCAACACATTGTGATCTAGGCGATTGTAGTATCAGCTGTGCCTGCTAAGTTTCCTGTATTGTCTCCATTTTTTTTTGTCAGAAATGCAGTCCGCCGTGAAACAGAATTTTCACCAGGAGAGTGAGTTGAACATCAACAAACTCGTCAACACTAAGCTGACCGCATCTTACACATATCTTGCACTGGTAAACTTCCTTTTTTCATGTATATAAACACTTTATATTCTGTTAAATTTGTAGCTAGACTTGCTGTTATGCTGGTATTACAAGCTATCTTCTGTTTTTTTCAGGGTATGTTCTTTGACAGGGATGATGTGGCTCTTCCCAACTTCTCTAGTTTCTTCCTTGATCGCTCTGTGAAGGAGAGGGAACAGGCAGAGAGTCTGCTTGAGTTCCAGAACAGCAGGGGAGGCAGAATCTTACTGCAGACTATTGCTGTATGACTTTTACTTACTTGGTTGTTTAGTTGTGTGTGTATGCGGACGTGTGATACTTGGGACAGACAGAAAAGGAACAGTTGTGAAGACAGTAAAGTGGCCCAGCACACCATTGCCCAGTCTTTACTGTATTCTTTGGGAGCAGGTTACTTTTGTTTGTTTGAGGTGGTGTATCAAGGGGCAGCATGTTCTTTCACAAGGATGCATGCCATTTAAGATGGTGAATACCCATCAGCTGACAAATAGTTTAGCTGTTGTATGTGTTCTGGTATTCAGTAATCATCCTTGCTGCAACAAGAGTTTTGTAATGGGTCTTTTTTTAATTTTGCAGAAGCCTACTCGTGAGGATTGGCGTGGTGGTTTGGATGCAATCACTTTTTCTTTGGAATATCAGAAGGCCTTAAACAACTCCCTCCTCGACGTCCATCGCATTGCCAGCACTCATGGTGATCCCCATGTAAGTGAGAGACCATTTTCAAAAATAACCGCAGTCACAACAAGCCTATGCACGTTCATGTTTGATTGAGATAACATGGCTTGTGGTGTCTACACCCCTGTGTGTTTATCGTCATTTTGCGAGGGATTAGCATGCTAGACTTCCCTTTCCATTGTGTTCCAGCTGTGTGACTACCTGGAGAGCCACTTCCTGACAGACAGCCACGACACCATCAAGAAGCTGGGTGACTACATTGGCAGCCTGACCCGCCTCACATCCAGCGAGCCACACGGCAATATGGGGGAATACCTGTTCGATAAGCACACTTTGTGAACAACATCATCTAAAGTGCCACTTGAGCCGTTTACCTCCAGAAATACAGTGGTACACAACAACCTTTTCTGTATGTGTGCTGCTTTACGTCTCAGGCATTTGGGCTTACCTGAGGGGTGGAGGTCTTGGCTCTAATGCTTATTGTTTTAATATGATGTAAAACCGCATGTATGCATACTATCTCCTCTGCAGTGAAGTTAGTTCTCTTGCCATAGAATAATGGCCGCCATACCTCAGTACAAACCTTGGCACAAACCTGAATCTTTTCCAGTGCAATACCTCAAGCTCAAACACAGATAGTTCCTCATAGTTTTTGGTGCTAGTTACAGCGTTTGTTAAAGATAGATCAAGAATTTTAGCAGGGTGTTTATTTGTAATTCCTACTTTTCTCCTTGACCGTAAGCTCTCCGTTACCTGGTTACACATTCCCTAATTTACACAACTCTGTACATCCTATTTCTATTGCCCTTTGGAACATGACAATGATTTACAAGAATAAAGTACAGTGAAACAAAATGTCTATTTGCATTTCTTTATGATTGGCAGAGAAAATCTGCTGTGCTTGAATCATTTTAATACTAGTGATGTTATGCCCTGTGCTTGTGAGGATTAATAACTGAATGTGAGGATTAAATACTTTAGGTAGAATTGACTTTTGTATTAAGGTAGATTGTTTTTAATTGCTTTTTTTTTTTTTTTTTTTACAAAGACGCCTGCTCTGAAAAAAAAAGAAAATCTTAGCATACTACTGTTTAGAGGAGATTCGAATGGCAATACGTAGTATATGCTTCTATTTTTTGCTGACAACTCTGTATTCATCTGATAAGTCATGACCATGTAGTCGGCCTTGTTTCTCTTATTTTGGTTTTAGAACTGTTATGGTTTATATACAACTCAACATAATATAATGTAATTTACAGTATATTTTAATTATTGTGAATGAATTAGTAAAAGTGTAAAGTGGACTTTTTCCAAACTACAGTCTTTGCACAGTGTGTGCATTTACAGTATAGCTGAATGGGATAAGAGTTTAATGGAGTTTAAATTTCATTTTCAGCACCATACATAGGATGCTGTCTCAACTCTGTTCTACTCTATACGTTCACTCCCTGCAATGTACAGACTGTTTTTATAATTGCATGTCTGGCACCCAACAGATAAGGATGGGACTCTTAAACCACACTGTGCTGACTCATTGCTTAGTTGCCTGCCTGGACTATACAATCTGACATAAAGACACGCATGTGACATGAAGTGGTTGGTGCCAAAGTTGTCATTCATGCAGAATTTAGATTCTGGGTGGAAATTGTATGCCTGGGTCAGCAAAAAAAAAATCCAGTGAATTAGTTCATCTGTGGTAATGCAGTGGTGCTGTCCTATTTTGTTTTTGCCAAGACTCATGCTAGATGCATACTAGTGTTAGACGCATGGTTACCTCATATTGACTAAGCTAACTGTAATTTGGTATGCTTTACCCCTCAAATTAGCACATACCCACACAGAGGCTAGACCACTTGGCATTTTCCATGGTGTGTAGATGTCCCCAACTACTGATCTCACCACAGGTGTGCTGTTGAGGTAGTTTTTGTTTATGCGTTTTGGAATATAGTAAATAAGAGTTCAGACTGTTTCAATTTACTGTATAAAGGCCCTCTTTGCCCTCTGTCCTGATGTTTTTGTCATGCTGTTTGCTGCATACACCTTGCTTTGCTGCATACTACACCTTGAGTCAACCCAGGGTTTTATAATAATCTTTGACTATGTATGAACTAACCAGTAACATCTTCATGTACACATTAATCATCTACATAACTGCATAACATAACAAATAAGAAAACGGCTTTCAAATCAGGGCTGAAAGAATTCAAGTACTGACCATGCAAGTGGCCTCTCAAACTGCTTTAAGACAGTCATGAACTGATCACTGCTTTATTTTAGTTATACACAGAAAAAGATGTTTAATTCCTCATGTTATTGGTTGGGGACTTCTCTCAGTAGCCAACTATCTTGCAGTCACATGCATGCACTGTACTGTGAGCATCTCACCCATAACCACAGGCTCGCTTTTTCAGCAGCCTCAGACAACTTCTTGAAGCCCCATACCTCAACTCACTGTTGCCCTCTGCTGTTTATTTAGTTATATTTTAGAGCTTTAATTTAAGACATGCACATTAGTGTAATGGCCTGTATGTGTTTAATGTGTTCATGTTGTGTGTGCATTGAATTGTCTGTGTGCCTATGTCCTTGCTCTCTGCCAGCTGCTGCATCTCATGAACAGTTTGCCATGCAATGCGGGGGGCTGGCAGAGTAGCCGAGGGCTGGGAACACCCGGATATGAGGATAAATAATAATAATAATGCATTTTATTTGTATAGCACACTTTCACATTCAAAGATGTCTCAAGGTGCTTAACAGGGTCACAATAGCAATTTAAAACAGTGCATTCAAAACAATACAGAAAAGAAATAAAAGAAAAACAGAAACCAGTACTTTAGGAGAAGGCAGATATAAAAAGATGCGTTTTGAGGTGGGATTTAAAAGTAGTGATGGAGTCCAAAGCCCTAATGTTTTCCGGGAGCTTGTTCCAGAGTTGTGGCCCCAGCGAGGAGAAGGCCCCATCTCCCATTCTGGACATATTTGTCCGGGGAACTGCAAGAAGGTTTGCTTGTCCAGACCTAAGAGTCCTTGGTGTGAGATGAGGGGTGAGGAGATCCTGGAGATAGGCCGGACCGGTGGTATTTATGGCCTTGTGAACTAGAAGTAGGACTTTGAAGTGTATTCTCTGGTTGATTGGAAGCCAGTGGAGGGAGTGGAGGACTGGGTGATGTGTTCGGATCTCCTTATCTTGGTGAGAACCCGGGCAGCACTGTTTTGAACATACTGCAGCCTCTGGATGGTTTTTACTGGAAGACCTGCCAGCAGAGAGTTGCAGTAGTCAAGACGGGAGCTGATGAATGCGTGCACCAGCTTTTATGCAGCATGTTTGGGAAGAGAGGGTCTCAGCCTTGAGATGTTTCTTAGGTGGTAGAATGAAGTTTGGCAGATGGATTTGATATGTGCATCAAAGGACAATGAAGAGTCCAGCTTGACACCAAGGTTTGTGACGAGTGAGGAGAGAGGGGTGGGGTGGCCATTTATGGTGATTTGGGTGATACCGGCCTTTTTAATTTGGTGGGGCGTGCCAATAAGAATGGCTTCAGACTTGCCACCATTTAGCTGTAGTGAGTTGTTGCTCATCCAGTGCTGGAGGTCATCCAGGCATTTGGTAGTCTGTGATAGTGCCTGTTGTTTGTCGGGTGAAGTTCGGATGTAGATTTGTGTGTCATCTGCATAGGAGTGAAATGGGATGTTATGACCTCGAAGTATGTTTCCCAGTGTAGCATGTAAATTAAGAAAAGCAGGGGCCCCAGGACTGACCCCTGGGGGACACCGGAGGTAACGCACCTAATGCTGGAGGTGATATTGCCAAGGGCAACATATTCCTGCCGTCCTGTGAGATAGGAATAAAAGAAGTCCAGGGCAGTGCCTGTAATTCCCACCTCCTGGAGGCGCCGAAACAGGATATTATGGTCCACTGTATCAAAAGCGGCTAAGGATAAGTTACTTAAACAGCTAGAGTCTACCTGTTTGATTCTCGAAAGTTGATTCGAGAAACGTCCGTCACAGGAAAACTATGCTTTATGTCAATTTTATCAAATGTTGTCTCAGTTTTCATCGTTTTCCTGTGACGGACGTTTCTCTCAGGCAACTTTGGTGAATCAAACTTTAGCGAATCAACTTTCGCGAATCAAACAGGTAGACTCTAGCTGTGTGGTTGCAGTATCGAGCGTACTGAAAATAGGGCCAAGTGATAACGAGGTGTGACTTTTTCCACTACCATGTTTTTGGGATGCAAATATATCACTCTTTTGAACACATAATGTTTTGGGAAGAGAAAGGTTTTATTTTGCTGGGTCTAGCAAACCTGCCGGACTACTTTCGGTTTGACCAAAACTGGACGAGAACTCTGCTCAAAGGACGCTGCGGTCGGTAAATCAGCGTGATTGCATGACACTGGTGATGGGGGATGCCATATAGATTCATGTCAACTATCCCTTTAAGGCCATATTCTGTCCCTGATGCCGTACCCTGGCCATCTGTGAATGCCAAGGCAGAAGACACTGTGTCTTTATATTAACAATAAGACCATGCAGATTCCATCTTGAGCGGGAGTGAACCAAAGTGAACAACACAAGTTATGCTTATACTGAGGTACATCAATGGAACAGACAACACTAATTCAGATGGAAGGACCACAGTGATGCAGTACTGTCTCATCTCTCTCCCCTTGGACTAAATACACACTCACTCTCTTCACCGTGTCTGGTGGACTGTAGAGCAGAGGGTATGAGTTTTCATCTGTCACTGGTAAATTTGTTTCTGTCATTTTCAAATCATTCCGAATTATTTGTGTGAATATGTTAAAATGACCAGTAGCTGACAGTTACTGGACACCTTAATATGTCTGGGAAAAGTCTCCACTAACTGCATACGCATGTACATCTCTGAATTCTTAGTATCCTATGCTAGACATATCCTACTCTCTCCCATTGATCAAATGGTCAGTTTTACGGGCTTTCACTCGTCGACTGCACTAAATGGCCTACAATTTGCTCCCAGAATAAGTCTAGTTTTTAAAAAGCCATGTGAAAGATAGAATTTAATCTAATTAATGTCAAATACCATAATGACCTGAGATGCCTGGTATGATGTTCAAGTAAAAGCCTAGGCCATCTTATTGGGGAGTGAAAGAGTGAAAGAAGCCTACTGAGAAAACCCATGGTTCCATCTGAAAACATTTCTACTCCAGACTGCAGCCAGAATGTCTACTGAAAACATTTACCATTTCAGCAAAGATGTAGGCTGACCTATACATTTTTCCTTTTAGTACCTAGCTCCAAAGTTGCAAATATTTTCTATTAGACATATTTAGATTGGTAAATGTATCACGTAACGCATATTTGGACAGAAAAATTGACGCGAGATGGGCTATATTGATCTTGACAAAAATAACATTACCCTGCCATTGAAATCTAAATGAGCAAAACAGCTTATTTTTTACAGGTTCAAAATCACATAGAAAATAACAGTCAATATAACAGGTCTGACAAGCTACAAGTTTTTCCCCACAAATGTCAGTGTTTTGAACAGTAGAAGAAGCGCAACAGTTTATTCCTTGTTAAAGCACTCTTAACAATCACTGTCCAGAGCCTGGTGATACTACCAAGCCATCTTCTTACATCTCATCTGACATTCATCATTCACCAATTCTTTACTTTGCAAGAAACAGAAAGTCCAGGTGGACCTTGTGTGTGAAACTACTGACCAAATGTCAGTTCTTCAGTCCTCAAGTCAGCTCTCCCAGCCTGTATCCACAAGCAAATATCTAAATAAAAAATAATCTTTTCACAAATGCTGATTCAATTTTTATAAAATATACATTTTTATTATAAATTGTATTTTTAAGCAAAGTTAAATGCTTTGGAAAATCATTCAAGAATCTACAAATCAAATGACTAATTACCACAAGTGGAACTGGATGTATTTTTGTGATTTTGATTTAAAAAAAAAAAATCTATATTTAGTGGAGCCTAGTGTATAAGAACCACACTTGACATAAATGACAAAGCACTCACTTTACAGTCACTCTACCTCAGATATGTCATTTTGTGATTTTCATGTATCAGTTCATAAACTAATTCTACTGCTTGTAATTAATTGGAAGCACCTTTCTTTAATTTCTTATTTGGAGACATCATGCACCCTCAGAGTAACCTCTGATATGTCCTAGTCACCCAGAAGCCAGGGTATGTCTGAAGGAATAGGAGAGCTTAGTGCAGCTCCAGCTTTGATCAGCTTACCCAGCAACATTTTCTTCTAGTGCACTAATGACTGGCCTACATTAGCCAAATGCTGGGGCACAAGAGCCAATTAGTTTGATGACAGTTTTAAATCCAAAGGTGTGGTGATCTTTAGATATTACTTACTTAGTTTCCCTCTATAGAGAGTGTGTGTGTGTGCTTGTGCTTGTGCGTGTGTGTGTGTGTGTGTGTGTGTGTGTGTGTGTGTGCGTGTGCGTGTGTGTGTGCGTAAATGGTGAACTAGTTCCACAGAAGACTCAGTTTGACTGATATGAAACATCGTAACACAATAGTCTGATGTGCAACATCGTAATACATTGGTGCAACTTTTACTGTCAATCTTGAACAAGCTTCAATGAAATTCCACAGTATGTTCCTAAAGTGCTATTGAGTAACTTAGTTAACATATACTTATAGACTGAGTAACTGAGTAAATATCCGTGAACGGTTTACAGTGTTCTAGATTGTTGGGTTCTCCAGGACTCTCTCAGCACATTTATCCCACTGACACAAAAGTCATGCTTTTATTCCCACAGTATTCTGATGTCATCCACATCTCTTGCTTTACAGATTCCCATGCCTTTTATACCATCCTGGGACTTTCGTTCAGTGCCTATTTTGCTTCAGTAGATGGCCATTCTAGTTTTGTGAGTTTGTTGTCAAAGTGTGTTTCTCAGGTGTTTTTCTTAGGTGTTTTCTGGCACCCGCTAATGGAATGTAGGGAATGCACTAAACTTGTTCAAAGTCTTAAACATTGTCTTCAGTTTGAAACAGCTCTTGGGCAAATATCCAGGATACACAATGACTCAGGAAGTGTTAATTGTAGAATTCCTACCTTTGGCACATACAGTTTATGTGCTATGGGCTCACAGTCAATAGGGACCAGTGTTGAATCTGTGTAACTTGTCCTTTTGTCCATCTGTTTCAGCAGTGGCGGTTTGTAACATATTGTTGCCTAGTTTCCTAAAATTTCACAAAAACAATTCACAATGGTATGTGTTCATGTTATCTGTAGGCAGACATAGAGTTACACGCTAAAAGCAAATGTACTACAACCTACCTGCCTAAAAGGAGTTTAGTCTGTACCATGACCTCATATTAAAACTGTAAGTTGATATTGTACAAGTGCAGAATAATATTTGAGTAGCGGAATAAAGAAACAATATTTACAATAATCTGGTGCATAGAAATGAGGTTGTGTGAGGCACCAAAACATCCAGGGCCGTGTTTGTCCAAGGACCTCTCAGATGCACACTGAGTTTTGTTTGAATACGTGTATGTGTTTCTAGCCTCACCCACTCAGGTCAGGTGAAGTAACTGTCCCCGGGGGCTGCTTTGAGTATCTGAGCAGAGTGGTGTCGGAGCTGTGTCCGTTTGTCTGCTAGTGTGTCAGAGAAGTGGATTGCGCAAGCCCACATAAAGCAGCCGAGAGCAATCACTCACAGGAATCACAGGAGCCGAGTGACGCAGCCCTACGTAGCAGGCCTACTGAGGTCAGTACTGTCACGGCTCTCTGGCTACACTATGACATTGATCAACTGATCCTGATGACTGAGGCTCTAGGAACAGAGATTTTAATGGAGTGGTCCGTATTTATAATTCAATATACTTTTTGTGAAATTCAGCAAATTGTTCCACACTGTCATCCAGCTGTCTGTTCAGTGTGTGCACTCCAAAAACAAAACAGTTTTCATACACAATTATGTCTCTGTAAAGGAAACAAACACACCCAATAAACATAGGGAAACAGGAAATGGGAAACCAGAGGCCAAATTTAGTCTATTTTAGGACTACCTGACTTAAAGGTGCAGCATGTGGGACATAGTAGTAGCAGCTATCTTGCTCCACTAAGTTTTTGATTGAGACCTGTATGCTTTTGCTTCAATTATTGTTGTGTCACCTTCGTTGTTGATCTTAATCTTTTGGATATATCCTTCCACTGCATATTGCAGTCGATTTTGCCTTGATCCGGAGGACATCACAGAGATATTACTTATTATTAGATATTAGAATCACTCACACTGACAGATGTAGCGCTTGCCCCTGTCCTCGCCATGCTTTTGGGTTGAGTCCTGAGAGTTTTGTCGACCTAGCAACAGTAACTACACTGTAAACCTGAACAAGTTCAGAGAACTCAAAACTTTTGATGTAACCGATTACGTAAGAAGAAGATTTGAGTACATATATTATTTTTTTTAAGTAAACTTAACTCAAAAATTATACATCGGCTATTCTGATTTTTTTGTGTTATCATTTTCATAATTTTTGAGTTCTCTGAACTCATATTATTCCAAAATCGTAAAGGATTTAGCCTCGTCAGATATTTGTGTTTCTCTGGGTCTTTCTCAAACTAGTTATTACGCCCTTACAAGTTTTTGAAAGGGTCTCTTCCTTACGTTCCAACTTCTTGCACAAGCTCTTACTGTAGAGAGAACTGTCATTGGTCGACCGCCTTCCCAGTGTTGCCACTGCATTTACATTTACATCTGTGATTTAGCAGACGCTTTTATCCAAAGCGATTCACAAGGAATTTTGCATTTATAGATCATGAGCAGTTTAGGGGTTCACACTTATACACTTGGTAAGGAGGAGTGGGGAATCGAACTAGCAACCTTCCAACCTCTGGATTACTAAATGACTCCTCTACCTTAAGTCTGCTGTGTCCGTCTCTCATCACAAGAGCTTTGCAATGGTGTTCTCAATGACGTTGATGACGTCAGATACTTACATTTTTTGAGTTATCAGGCAATGTTAACTCAAACAAATACATTCCAATACAATTAAAACGTCTGCACTTGCTCAGAAAACTAATACATTTTAAGTTGGGTCAACTAAATACCAGGTTTTAAGTACTGAATACATAATGTTAATGAGTTAGTAGAACTGTCTGGGTTTACAGTGTAAGTGGGTGGGGCTTTTGAAAACTGTCAGTTGTGAAGATCATTCTGCACATGCGTTAAATGCGTTAAATAAATGAACGCATTAATCCTGAAATGTAATCATTTATCATCATTTTCACAGCTCTATATATAATATAATAATAAAATATAATAATTTGTCAACTGTTCAATAGTGTGACGACAAGGGGGAAAAAACTATTCCTGTGTCTGGTGGTGTTGGTGTACAGAGATCTGTAGCGCCTGCCAGAGGGGAGGAGTTGGAACAGATTATGGCCAGGGTGTGAGGGGTCTGTGGGGAAAATGGCACTAATGCAGACTCAGTTTGGACAACGGATGGATTCAAAAGACCTGAAGCGTAGAAAGAACCACCGCGCCAACTTCCTATTTAAGTGATCTGCATTGGGTTTTTTTGGAGCTGATGTATGTATCAATCTAATCTGCAAGGACATCATCTTTTTCTTACAATTTATTGTTCATTTAGCAGCATGTTTTGTTGCTGTTATTTGTTTCAGTTGTGCCATTCGCCTCATATTGTATGCCACATGTGAGCTATGTGTCTGTCTAATCTTTTTACTTTGTTGTAATCATTTTACATTTATTCTGTTGTATAGGCTACATGTTTGTGTCCGCTAAGAGCTGAAGCATGTGAAATGTATTTGAAATAGGATTTATGCTCCCAGCTGGCAGTCAAAATGCAACCCATAGCATATCTTACTGGTCTATTTAGGCCTACTGCTTATAATAATCAGCTACCTCCATTTTTGTGACGGTGACATGACGTCATACAAAATTGCCCCATCAGACATTTCAGGCTAAAATCGCCACTGCATGTATCCTAACAAGATGTCCAGGGCCTTCCTTTGGAAGAAAACAGCCCTACAACATTCCATCACCATACTTCACAGTGGGTGTGAGGTGCTCTTCTGCATGGCTATCTTCCTGTATGCCAAACCCACCTTGATTTGTTGTCAAAAATCTTTTTTTGGTCTCATCTGACCATATAACCCGGCCCCATTGAAATTCCCGGTAACATTTGGCAAACTGTAGGCTCTTTAGTTTGTTGTTGATTGACAGCAGAGACTTTTTTTGGCATCCCTCCCAAACAACTTGTGGTGATGTAGGTGGCGTCTGATGGTAGTTTTAGAGACTTCCCCCAAGACTCAACTAACCTCTGCAATTCTCCAGCTGTGATCCTTGGTGATTCTTTTGGCAGTCAAACCATCCTCCTCACGGTGCGTGGGGTCAATGTACACACACGTCCTCTTCCAGGCTGATTATTTACATCTCCTGTCGTCTTAAACTTCTTTATTATTGCCATGATAGTGGAAATTGGTATTTTCAACTGTTACAGAGTAAAATGCTGGGATTCCAACAAGGCGTGTCAGGCAGCTGAGAAAAGTAGTTACTGCAGGCGAGAGCCAATCCCTCTGGCGTGTACTTTTGGCTTTTTTTACTTTATAGATTGTTTACATGCACAAAAAGCTATACAACACATTAAAGTATGGAAATGCATAGAAGGTCGACTTTAATGAGAAATTAAGCTGAATTATATAATCAATTTAAACAGATGCTTCTAGAACTGCTTGCAACAATGTTTTGGTACATATGTTAAGATTTACAAAAAAGGAACAGATTTTAGAGGATTTTTCTGCCTAATCCTTATTCCGATTTGTAGACAGACTTTTGGTTGTGCATACTATGCGTTGCAGTATTTCATTATGGTTTGACAATTAATGCCACCCTCTCTAGACTTTTAATGTATACCTTGTCAAATGTATTAACTGTCAGACAGTAAACGTGTAATTCGTTCATTTAAAAAAATGCATGTGAATATAGCATGCCATAACGTTGTTGAGAAAATGTGAAAATGACGCAATTAGAGTGTAATTTCAAACACCTGTTTGCATGTGCTCATGGAGCTCATGTTTGACTTCGACAGAGGGCGAGAGGTGAAGGTGTTCGGGTGAAACCACAAGTAACCATCCCTGTCATTGCTGCACTGTTTTTCACAGCATGTATCTTTGAACGAGTATCCTACAGCTGCACGTCTTTTCAGTGATTCAAAACAGCATATACAAATATAACTTTGAAGGAATCTAATAAGGACTTTCTTATGTTGTTCTGTTCCCTCCCTGCCAGGTTTCCCCCCCACCCACACCCAGTTTCGAGCTATTGGAGTGCTTAGCTAAAGCACTTAGCTAATGAGTAAAGCTCCGGAGCATGCAGCTCCAGTGCCCAGCAGTATTTACTATTATATTCATGCACAGAATTTGTCATCGTGCCAATATAAGACTTTAAAGATTTAGAATGTAATTAAGAGCAATTAGTACTTTTATAGTGCTGTCGGAGATGGTGGAGAGATGATCACCGTGGCAGCTACAAATCATATTCGATATTGATTGGATACATTCTGTGAATGATTTATGTTGAAAAATTGCTGGAAAACTGGGAGCCCGCAGCACATCACTTACTTGATTTACCCACTTGTGGTCTGATAGATTATAATAAACTGTTGAGACGTGTTTGTTCTCGCAGATGGCTGAATAATGATGGGAACGATGCTTTATGTCGCAGGGATTAGAGGGCGTTGGGAGGCAACCGATGCACTTCCATTTGCGGCTTGACAGATAAAGAGGACCGTGGCTGGAAGCGCCCGTGTGTAAACTAATGAGCCAGGACGAAGATTACGCATAAACAATTGCAAAAGTGATTTAGATACACTTTTATCAATCTCAGGCCCAACAACTTGTGAGTAAAACTGCATTGCACTGTTTGTTTGAAATCGATATTTATACAAATATGACTAGCAGCAGATGCGGGGGGTGGGGGCGAGGGAGATTACAGCCAAGCTCAGATTTAGTGATTTGACAGCGCTTTAGCTTAAAGAGATGAGGAGGGGGATTCGTAGGATAACAGTCATCGGAATGTTGTCAAGAAGAAAGGTGACATAGTGGATGTTGCCGTGACTTTAAGGCGTAGTTCTGTGTAGGTGTGTGCACTCTGCAGTGCAACAGTTGATCACTCGCTTGGCCAGTTATCAATAGCGTACTGAGGAAGGGGGGAAAACCTACGGGTAAGATGCTTGGCACTTTTTCAGAAAGGTCGTGGTACATAAATAAGTGATAAACATGTAATTTTACAGTATGATCCCGTGCATTTTCTTGATAAAGCTGTTGCCATGTCAACATTTGTTGGCAATGTCTAACCTGTTGCAGTGACAGTTAATGCGCACCTCCTGAATGACTATTTTCTTGATTTAAAAACATCGTTCAAAACCCTTTTCAAGCGCATTCCATTACATAGCCGACAGCATCCGCAAGTAATCGTTTTGTCATGCAAACAATAGCCTAGCTGAGGTTAAGATGAGTTTGTGAGATCAATGTATTTCCATTTCAATTGATCATTTTGTTTATGATGTAAGTAATTTTAGAAATTTTGTGAACGGATTTATTAGCTATGTTACATTCATTTACATTTACCGAAGCAATTTCATATTGCCATCTGCAGTTTTTTTTTTTTTTTTTAAGCTAATCCCATTCATTTTTGTGGTGCCGGTTGCGCACCTTTCACATGATAACAGGTACAGGGGCTATTTTATCGGCTACTTGATATAGTTGGGCAAATCTAAGACTCGTTTGAACATTGATTTTCTCAAGGCACGTTTTTGGTGACCACTGAAACCGTGACAGCCATCGAAGTCAGGTGCATGGTGAAATTTTATATAATCCATACACAGTTCTGACCGATGTAAACATCCACTAACCCAGTGGGCACTATATCTGTTTGTTCAATCCCATCAAGTCCACACAGCTGTGCATCATTCTGTGCCGAGAGAGAGACAGAGAGAGAGAGAGAGAGAGAGGGAAGGGGAACGTGTTGAGTTGAGAAGCAAGTTGAGTTTGTGGTCTTGAGTAGGTGAGGCTTCCCCTATTTACTTAGGGTCTGGGTGTGGATTAATTTTGCTCCTAATCTTGTTATGCTTCAGCAGCTGAAGGAGGCTATGTTTGCAGCCTGTGTTAGTAAGTAAGTGAGTGAGAGAGTGAGAGAGAAAGAGAGAGAGAGAGAGAGAGAGAGAGAGAGAGAGAGGGAGGGATGGGATGTAATGAAAGGATTAGGGTCAGCCAGGGCTTCCCTGTGATATATTACTACACACAAATACATAAAAAGTATACAAATAAATGTACAGCATGCCTATTTCTTTTATCCAGACTCACAAAGACACCTAAATGGCACATCTATTTTAAGCAATTTACTAATGTGCTAAAAGGTCAGCGCTGTGGTGCTTAAAACAAACAATAGAGAAATGAACAACGGTGAGATTGCATCATAACTGATGCTGGATGCCGAGGGACAGATTTGCCTACCTGGTAGCCCCTTAAGAGTCACCACATGTTTGTACATGGTCCTCCTGTGTGTGTAGCCAAGATGAGGATTGCCAGTGTGGGGCGGCTGCGTACCCGGAGGGCAGCAGAGCCTGTGGAACCAGAGGAGGAACCCCGGCCCCCTCCCCCTCCCCCTCATCTGTCCTCACACCACAACTTTGATCACATGAAAACTAAGTTCATGAATGAGCTAGGCCACCTTCCAAGTGAGTATGCCTCCTCCATCACTAACTTAACAACATATCCATCCAGCAGGCCTACTGATTTCCATGAGAACAAATTACTATTGCCTCATTGCCACCCTCTTAAGTCTTAAATTAATGCATACATTTATTTCTTTATATTCACCTCTTTAAGTTAATATTTGAATAAATAACAAAGTGAAAGTTTCCTTTGGTGATCAGTCGTAGATACTCATCATTTTCTGTAACCTTTAAAGCTTTACTAAATCCAAATCCTCTTAACCATCTCATGCATTTACACAGTCTTTAACATCACAACAAAATGTGCGTATGTGTGTGGACGTGTGTGTGTGTGTGTGTGTGTGTGTGAGAGAGAGAGAGAGAGAGAGAGAGAGTAAGCTATTGATACAGAGCAGTCAAAAGGTATAACAGTACACGAGTGCTATGCTATATTATTTATAAACAAATTTCATCTTTAATGTCTTCTAAACAGAACACAGCAGAAGTAAGTTTTTGTATATTCTTCATTATTTATGTTTGCTAGTCAGCCATGTTTGTGCCCAAGTAGCTCTCCTTTGTCGACCATGTTCTAACTGTAGATTCTTCAGTCAAATGTGTTGCCAGGGAAATGGACGAGCTTAGAGAATTGCCTGTTATCCCTACATCCCAACAATACATATCTTAGTATCTTAGCAGCAGTTTATGCTTCAGTCATTGTGTTTTTCCCTCTTTTCCCTGTTACTAAGTAGCAGTAACTGCTTATTCCCTGCCACCACATTTTGCATCACCCAGATATATGTTTCTTTAGGAAATGCAAAAGTAGATTTTATTTCAGTCAACACCATGGTTTTTGCTGCATATACATGTCCAATGAGAGAGTGTAGGTTGTTTTGAAATCTGACAGTTTCATCTGAATGGCGTAATGATTTTGCCTCCACTGCAGTGCCCATGTGGGCAGTGGGAGCCATTGTGGTGGTGGTCTTGGCCCTAGCTGGCTGCTTCGCTTTCTGTGTCTTCAAGAAGTGTTTTGGAGAGAAGAAAAAGTCAAAGAAGACTCGAGAGAGGAAAGGAGGAGGCCGCAGGAGGAAAAAAGAAGAAGAGGGGGATGGAGAGAAAAAGGTACAGCAATAACACTGGCTGAAATAATGTCTGTCTAACAGGACAAGTACTTCACAGCTAATGTCTGAATAACGTGACGAGTACTTCACAGCTAACGTCTGAATAACGTGACGAGTACTTCACAGCTAATGTCTGTCTTGCGTGACGAGTACTTCACAGCTCCTTGTTCTTTTCTTGCAGGAAGACGGAGATAAGAAGGAGAAGGAAGAACAGGAAAATTTGGGAAAGTTGGAGTTCACTTTGGACTACAACTTCACAGATAACGCGGTACTACTGGAGACATTTTGATAAAGCAGCTACAATATGATTTAATATCTTTACTAATATATCAATTTATTAATGAATCCTTTCAATGCATCAGTTCTTAGTCATCAAACTCAAGTTACTTTTGCTAAATTTTGTAGCAACCTAACGAAAGGTAATTGATTAATTGATTAATAAGTATTTGGTCATTGTGTGTCCACAGCTAACTGTAGGAGTTCTGCAGGCGCAGGACTTGCCAGCCATGGACATCGGCGGCACGTCGGACCCCTATGTTAAAGTCTACCTCCTACCCGACAAAAAGAAGAAGTTTGAGACCAAAGTGCAGCGCAAAAATCTGTGTCCTGTTTTCAATGAGACCTTCGTATTTAAGGTTCATAACAGTGTTTATGTGCATGTTTTGGTTCAGTGGCTGTTGATGTGTAGTAGCTGTGCTAGAGCTGATCCTATAGGTGTCTCAATGTGATGTCAGTAGGTGTGTGTTTAGAAGTTTAGACGTGTGTGTCTGCGTCTGTTGTTTTCTCTCTCTCTCTCTCTCGCTCTCTCTCTCTCTCTCTCTCCCTTTCTCTCTCTCCCTCTGTCTGTGTCTGTAGCAGCTTGTCCTCATTTCCCAGGATGTTGATGATGTGTCTACATGTGTTACGTCCTGAGCCCCCAGACGTCTTTGCTTCCCCTCAATAGTTTATCTGTCGTTCTCTGATTGACAGCTGTGAAGGTACCCCTGAATGTATTAAAAATACTGAGTGGAATTTGTATTTCTCCATCAAATTCAAAAGAAATGTGTAATTAAGATATGTTGGTAATTTACAGCATACTGTGTTTTAGTATTCACTATTCACAGTTTACATAACTTACATACATAAAGTATAAAACAACAACCCCATCATTGTCAGCCATGTTTGTCATGGTTATCACTTGAATTCCCTAACCAGATCCAACTGATTTCTCATTCCATACCCTAGATCCCATATGCTGAACTTGGAGGAAAGACTCTGGTGCTCCAGGTGTTTGATTTTGACCGATTCGGAAAACATGACGTCATAGGCCAGATTACGATCCCAATGAACAGTTTTGACATGGCTCAGCCTCTGCATGAGTGGAGAGACCTGGAGAATGGAGAGAAAGAGGAGGTTTGTGTCACTGTGCTTTCTTCTTCTCATCAGATCTTACTTTTTGGTTCTTATCCGAGCCCATGCCATGTTATTTGACCTTTGACCTTTGATTGTACCCTTTGTCTTTCCCTCCTCCAGGAAGAGAAGCTGGGTGACTGCTGCATTTCTCTCCGCTACGTCCCCACAGCGGGCAAACTCACCGTCTGCATTATGGAGGCTAAGAATCTCAAGAAGATGGATGTTGGTGGATTATCTGGTAATACATATTTTTAAAGTCATTCTGCTCTTTTCTCTTCAATTTAGACATTAGATCACCTTATGTCACCTAAGAGTTAAACCTATGCCTCTAGCTATGAATCTCTCCAAACCTGTGCAAGGTTAGTTGTTAGCTCAACTCAAAATGGTATAATATCACTGGAGTCCAGAAAAGCAGTACTATTACTGCATTGCATTTCAGAAGTATGTTGTCATATTGTTTTTACATCAGAATGTCTTCATACTCGCCACATGACATTTTCTTTGCTAGCTTCATTGAACAGACTCATATGGCCTTATGGTTGACCGATTCAGCAAGATTGTATGGATCTCTCTAAAACTGAATCTCATCAAACTGATCTTCCCCAGATCCTTTTGTGAAGATAGTGCTGCAGCATAATGGTAAGCGGCTGAAGAAGAAGAAGACGACGGTGAAGAAGAATACGTTGAACCCATATTTTAATGAAAGCTTCAGCTTTGAGATTCCCTTTGGGCAAATACAGGTAAGCCTCCCTTATTTGCCATTTTCTTTGGGAGATTAATGTAGAAAATGCACATACCTAGTGAGTATTTTCTGAAAACTGGCTCATTTAAATTATTTGTATTTTCGTCCCTTTCAGAAAGTCCAGCTTATCGTCACAGTGTATGATTATGACAGCCTAGGAAGCAATGATGCCATCGGTAAAATTTTCATTGGCTACGGTGCTACGGGTGTTGGCCTGCGTCATTGGTCAGATATGCTTGCCAATCCCAGACGCCCTATCGCCCAATGGCATACCCTCCAGCCTGAAGAGGAAGTGGACGCTGCACTTAAAGCACCAATCCGCTAGCCCTATCTCTACTTTATGCCTGTTTTGTGCTCATACACTGATTTCATGAAATCCACACCACCTTTAAACTTCCCTGTATGCTGTTGACTTTAACACCCACACCCAGTCTCTGTAACCTTCCGTGCGGAATGAGAAATTGTAGTGATTTTGTGTCATGCTCTGACTTTCTTGTAACTGTTACTCAAGAACAATTTCCCTTCCTCTACCTGTTTTGTATTTGTTTTGCATGGTTGGTATTTTCTGTTCTGTCCTTGTTCCTTCACAAGGGGGATAGCAAATTAATTTCATGGCGTTTAGCTAATGTTGGATGTTTATGATTTGAAGTGTACTTGCTTTCTGTTAACACCTTTTAACTTTTAATGATATTCAAAATCTTCTGGATTTTGTATATGGCTTTAGTGTTTCCGTTGTATGTAAGATTTTTTGTATCATTTAAAGAATATATTTATTTGTTAACACACATTGCTTTGTTTCACAAATGTTATACATCTTTACTTCACAGGCTGTGCTTTAATGTTAACAACTAATTGTGGCTAGGTAGGACAACATTTAGAAATGTATCCTAGTTAGAGGATTCAGTCTGTTTGTCAGTCTACCTGTATATGAAATAGAGAAACTTAATAAAACTGTGTTCTAAAGTATTGCTGAAATTACATGGGTCCTTTTTTCATTCATTTTCATTGCTATGCAATGACCATTGGTTCATTTATCATTTTCTTTCTTTTTTGGCGCTACGTACACAGATAAAGTTATTGGGGTTATCATCTTTATACAAGATAACTTTAAACTGACTTTCCTCAATGAAGAAGATGGTGGTCATCAGTGGAATGACCATTTAACTTTTACAGTATGAAGTCAAACATGGCAGCAAAATCACAAAATAACTCTCCAGTCTAGGCAGAATAAGCGGGCCTCTAAAAAG
>NC_137922.1:38633143-38640643 GCF_963457725.1 Sprattus sprattus | reverse complement strand
TTTTTTATAAATTGATGAACATGGATTAATTCATCAGTATGAAAAGCCTCAATCAAACAATGGCTGACAAACAATACCAAACAGTTGACTGCTTAGAGGGAGATAGCCGAGATGGAGACAAGATTAATTGATCCTCCACAGGATCCCAGGGTAAGAAAGGGGTGCCAAACACACAAACACACAGAGAGAGAGAGAGAGAGAGAGAAGTTAGGAGTGAAATTGAGAGAAAGGGTCAGTTCTGATTGGCCTTGGAGAACAGCCGAACACAAGAGAGTGGGAGGAACTATGTTCCTTTAAAATGTCTGACCAGACATTCATACAATGAGATTGAGCTAATCCATGGACCATCTCTTATTGTGGCTTAATGACTAAAATAAACCTCAGATCAACACATGTGGCCTTTTGACTATTGATTGTGAAATTGCGAGAGAGTGGCTTGTTTTCGCTGCGACACAGTATAGCATTAACTTCTAAGATCGGATTATTCATTACTGAAGTGAGTAGAGGGAGATTTAACCAATACATGGTAAGGTTAGCTTGAATTATTTTACTTGTATGTCTGTATGTGGTCTCCAATGAATTCAAGTTTGAGCTCATCCTGTTTGTCTTTTGTCCCACGTGTTAGTTTGGCATATAGGCCTATTAGTGTCAGTCCTTCACTGCCATCCTTGCCGAAGCCAATCTCATACTCATTACAATGGGCCTCATTCTCGAACAAAGATAAGAACAAGTTAAGAAGACATTTCTTTTTAACTCCCTTTACGAAGTTTTAGGGACAAATCTGGCTTTCATGAAAGTTTCCTCATCTTTTATGTGTTTAACTTAGACCAGAATTTAACAACGCTAAATATCAGTCGTAAATCAGCCAGATTTTTCTTAGGGGCTGATTTATGAGAAATCGTTGGTGATTGTGTTCACATCATTTCTACAGACATCCTCGGATTTAAATAATTATAAATACCAGAATATTTGTATCATTCACAATTACGTTTCACATTTATAGTCATGATTCTACAAGGCATCGTGATGTCCTAAAATAAATAAAAGCACTACACGAACACTGCAAATGTAACTGAAAATAAAAAAGCACTAAACTCCATCGTGTGGATATAGCCATAGTGAAATAGAATTGACACTATGGCCTATGACCAGGTGTAATTCGTCTCACTCTCATTGGGATTGAATGGGAGATGAAATTTCAGCTGTCCGCCCGTCATGGTGAAGAATACGCCTCTGCACCCGATTCAAAGTTGCCGATTCTTTAACTTTATGCAAATGTAAACCACGCGATAGCCAATCAGACCTGCACTCTAAGGACGAAGTGGTCTTGGTGGGCAGTAGGGGACAACTCATTTCTTGACTTGATTTGGAGCTAAGCTATTTAGGGCTTGGAATGTTAGAAGGAGTACTTTGAAATCAATTCTACTTTAAACAGAGAGCCAGTGCAGAGAGCCATGTACAGGGGATATGTTCATATATTTAAGTTCTAGTAAGTGTGCGAGCAGAAGCGTTCTAGTCTGAGGCTCTTTATTGAGTTGATGTTACATCAACAGGAGTGCATTGCAGTAGTCTAGTTGTGACGTAATAGAAGTGTGGATTTGTTTTTCTGCATCCTGGAGGAATAGGACTTTCCTCATTTTGGGCAACATTGCGTAGATGAAACAATGATGTCTTTGAGATCGGTTTTATGTGTGTTTTATGTAATATGTGCAATTAGTCTATATCTTTCCAAATCTACATGAGCAACCACAAAGTGAAACATTAACACATTTTTAAATCTGATGCCAGTTTAAACCACCAAATGTCCCTTTTTTTGTGCATATCAACTACTATGCCTAACCACAAGGTGGTGGTATAACACAGATGACACAGATATTTTTGGACTGAGAAAAATAGTTTTGCAGAGGTTGGGCATGCTGTAGACAGCCACACAGATATCTCCCTCAATGCATTGCCATATTAAACATGCCCTGACCGTAATGAAAGTATAGACTACACATCTGTCTAAGTATTTGCTATGATTTGTCATTTTCTCATGTTTTTAAAAATGTAGCATATCCTCCAATTCCCTAAATTTTTTATTTTTTTTAAATGTTTGATTCAGTAAGTATAACTGTAAATCAGACGTAGAGTACTGTGCTCTGCTGTGAGCAAGACTGTTTTCATTATATCTGAAATTGTATACAGTGTAATACTGGCACTTTATCCTCATTCAGTACGAGACTACTTTTAGTAAACATACAACTTTACAATTTCCAGTTAAGACCTCCTGTAGTTTACAGTGAGTTTACAGAAATCACATAGGGGAGAGTGGGGTGAGTTGTGCCAGTTTTTTACTTAAAGTGACTTTAAAGCGAACCCATGACAGAAATACTTCCAACTCAAATATGTACATATATTCCAGTATGTGGTGCATCCCTGGGAACAATCACTTTTTATCTGAAATATAGTATTTAAGAGATATAGCTTTCTGAAAAAAATGTGGTCTCGTGGCACAACCTGCTCCCGGTGCAGGGTAAGTTGTGCCTTTAGAGAGAAAGCATTGGGGTAAATTGTGCCATTCATTATTGAAATAAAACAGTATATTTTCATCTCAGAAACTGTGATGCTATATAAAAGCCAGCTCTTTCTCCACATGTTCATCAAATACTTGATTGGCAGGTCCAGTTCTCTATACTCTGGCCTTATTTCTTTTCCATCTATCTTTTTCTTCTCCATTGTTTTGTTTTAATGACATCCTGCATGTTCAACTGCCTCACCACCTGACGAATGGACTTCCCCTTCTCCACCTCTTCCACTGCTCTGTCCATGTTCACTAGAGGAGTGGAAGCCCTGCCTGTCTTCCTCTTATTATTCCGTGGCATGATGGTCTATTTCTATTTTTGGTCTCAAATTAAGAATGTCTCTAGCGAGGGGAGAGCGTGGTCACCCCACCCGGACTCCAACCCGGGTCTACAGGGTGTCAAACATGTGCTCTGACCGCCACACCAAAGAGCCCGGCTCGATAGTTTTAGTGATGAAATGTAAGAATACAATATGCATGGCACAACTTAACCCAGGCCCTTTGGCACAAATCACCCCAATCCCACCTTTTTGGAAAAAATGCATCATCCAGAAGTTTTGAGCTAAAATCATACTAGCAATATACGTAGACTCATAGTGTAGCTAACCAAAGCACTAAAACATGTGTGAAATGTTTTCAAACTTGTCTATAACTGTTCAGACCCAACAATCAAAAAACCTTGATCATAGAAATTGTACTTTTGAAGGCATAAAACGTTTTTTTTAACTCAATTGTTTTTACTCTCATTAAATGAGGCTCTCTTATTTGCCGGATGGGTAAAATGGCTTGCTCTTCAAAAATGTGCGGTCACTTGACCATTTCTTCTATGGTTCCCTAGAAACAGGGGGCGGCACAACTTCCCCGCTGGCACTCATGACTCAGACTCATACTGTTTACAACCAACTGTTTTGCCTCTTCTTACTGGCCAAAGCAAAGCAATTTACAGAGCGTTACACATTAACAAATGACCAAATAATCTGCCTTCCTTCATAAGAAGAGAATTTGGAAATGCTAAAGTAGATGCCCTGCACCTGGTGATGAAAACAATAAGAAGAATTCAGAAGACACTCAACCTCATTTTTTAACTCTTCAAATCTGGACAAAACTAATTATAATGAATAAGCAGAGGGCAGAGGATACATATAGAAAGCTTTCGGCAGGTGAAGAGTTCACTGACAATAGTGAGACAAGCTTGGATACAAAAGACAACATCTACATGGTACTAAATACTGGCAAATCTCAGCATACAGGTATGGACACACCACACACACACACACACACACACACACACACACACACACACACACACACCACACACACACACACCACACACACACACACACACACACCACACACACACACACACACACACACACACACACACACACACACACACACAAGCACACATACTGTATATTTTATTCAATTTTTTGCACATTATGACATTCATACAGGCCGCGAATGGAGTATACTGAGAGCACTGGTAGTAGTCTTTGGTTTGCTGTGTGTTCTTCTGCTAACCGGCATCATTGTGCTTTTGACCAAGAGGACCGGAGACACAAACGGTGGCCAAAGTAAGACTTAATACGTTTACAATATGCAGAATTCACTCACCTTCACTACTCTTTTAGCTCAAAAGACTTTACTTCTTTATTTCCAATTCCTGTATCAAATGAAAATTTGATTATTTAACCAACAAGTTTTTGCAAACTAAACTACCCCAATATAAATAATTGATTTTTGCCGTTGCTTCCTGACAGATATGAAGGACCAGAAGTTTTGCTTTCCAAAGCATACTGACACATCTTATGTCAAGATAACACCTGACTATAAGGACCCCCTCACACATGTAACTTTGTGCATGAGGTACTTCACAAAACTTTCTCTAAAAGAGCAATCTCTGTTCTCACTCTCTACATCTGTCTACGAGAACGCTGTCTTGCTGTTCATTGAAAAAACTGGCAAATATTCATTTTCCATTAACAATTATATCACACGTACACACATCGCAAGCCCACCTAATCGATGGAACTCAGTCTGTGCCAGCTGGAGCAGCTGTGGGGAAACCTATTTATGGCTGAATGAAGAAATGTTTAGTATCGGACGTCTCGCCAGAGGCCAGCGCATACCAACGAAACCTATAGTGATGTTAGGTCAGGAGCAAGATAGTCACGGCGGCCATTTGGTAATCACACAGTGCTTTGTGGGAGAGGTCAGTGATGTTTACCTTTGGGGATATGGACGGGCAACTTCTCTGGTCACACAATTCATGCAGATGCAGCCGTCAAAAGATCTACAAATCATTGAAGGTTTGATCAGCTGGAGAGCGTTAAACTACACCCTGTCTGGAGACGTCTCTGCGATGCCCATCACAAGCATGTGCAATGATTAATGGGTCATCAGTAAATCGGACCACTGCAAATTAGATTTTTGATTTTAAACATAATGAGTACAACGTAATTATTAATGTTTTAAGTCAACTGTGCTGATGGTGTGGAACTCCAAAGGACCAGCTATTTGTGGAAGATTATATATCCAATACATACCATATTAACCCCACAATATAATGGGGTGAACATCCCATCTATCCTGTGCGTCATATGACCTTGCTTTTATATAGAATTACCATGTGTACTGTGATCTGCGGAATGTTGTTAAGAGGTATAAGTGTGGCTGGCAACTGTGAAAATTGAGTATATTGAACAAAGAAAAGACTAAATATTAATGACATGAATTCAGGTTGACATTTTCCTGCCCATTCAATGTGGTATACCAAATACACAACCTGTCTGTCAGTGTGTCAACCTGTCTCTATCGGGCTCATCTTTAATCAATGATAGATATGTAATATTTTACACCAGTGTACTTTCACATTCATAAAATAAAATAAAAAAGACAAGTTGTGAATCTGCTTTTATTAAAATATTAGTGGTTAGGCAGTGTGTCATCAATATATGAGAAAATTCATAGGCATCAAAAGCTACATAACCAAGCAAAAAAAAAAAAGATAAGGTGAAACGTAAACATATAAAAAAAAAATATTGCCATTTTAAACCACTAAATATTACATGGTGAATTCCATTTTAAGCTAAATAAAGTATGTTAATGATGAGAAAATGCATCGGAGAACTGTATGGCAGCAGTGATTCACATTGTTAAAGTATAAACAATGTCATAAATGTACACATCAGGAAACATTTTGGGATAAAACAAGGGGGACTCTATGGCTCCTGTTTCTTTCACTTTTCCACCAACCTGCAAATAATATAATACTGCAAATGTATTTGAAGATACAATGAAAAAAAATAGTTACATGTGTTTTTGTGTTACTTTTTGATCAGTTTGTGAGTAACACTTATATTAAAGCTGTCGGGTGAGTGTTAATTGTGCCTGTTACAAAACTAACCTTTTTTGGTTCCACATGGAACCGCTTTGTCTTGGCAATATGGCTCCATGACAGATAGCCCTACTCAGTATTTGAGCCTCTATTATAAAGCACTCCTAGCATACAGCTTAGCACACAATTCTTGCGAGACGTTGATTGCCAGTAACTTCTTCCTATAGACATCTGAGTATATTTTCAGTGTTCTATACTCAACGTCAGAAACGTCCAAAGGGATTACTTATACCTGTGTGTTAAGGGCAAAACAATAACAAGCCACATGCACAAACAGGTATGTACAGTAGTTTAGTATGTCTCCGTAATAATGGTCCACATCCACTACTCTTTGCACTGATGGTAGATCAACTACCACATATAGCCACAAGGTGGTGTCATAATATCACATATGATGAACTACCAACACTACCACACATAGCCACAAGGTGGTGTTGTATCACATATGATGAACTACCAACACTACCACACATAGCCGCAAGGTGGTGTCATAATATCACATAAGAACACAGACCAGGCACAGCTTTTTGGACTTGGGAAACTACCGTTACTGGGGAGCAGTAACGTGATGAGAGAGCTCTATCCCTATTCTGTTCCTTTTCATTGTCATTTTTATATGTAACAACTTTGCACTAAAAAAGAATCCATACAAAGGAACACAAAGGAATCAATGTTAGAATGTGAGAATTTTTCTTTTTCAAAGTTGACCCGTCATGGAAATCTCTGATACCTTCATTTATCATCACCTAAAAGCTATTTTATCTACCCTTATCTACTAGATTCTTCCTCCTCATTGATGGCTGAGTGTCACACAGCTGACATTTTTTCTCAGCCACCGACTAAATCTCTCTGTTCATTTATCACATATCAGACTCCCTTAACACTGAATGCAACAGAGTGATCATTTCATCTAAGACAAACACACACAATTTACAGTGTTTAAAAATCAGAAAGTTCCCAACAAACTGACTGTGCCATGTTACAACGAATAGAAGAAATTGTAAATAAGCATAAAGAGTTATAAAATAAACAGTTACACACCACATAGAAGTTCCTCATTTGTCTTTTTTCTATAGTAATTTGTCAGGATTGTTAGGACAACTGTATTTGTGTGTGTGTGTGTGTGTGTGTGTGTGTGTGTGTGTGTGAGAGAGAGAGAGAGAGAGAGAGAGACAGAGAGAGAGAGTGAGAAAGAGAAAATACAAGTGAGAGAGATAAAACAGCAAAGATAGCACCCTCCCTCCTAACCCTCCCTCCACCAATTTGATATTTAAAAAACTCTTTCTTTTCATCTCCTGTCCTGCCCTTGTCAGTCAAACTGCACAACCACTTTTAACCTCCTATCATCTTTCCCCTTCGCCCCTTCCTTTCTTGTTCCCCTGGCTCCCCTCTTTTTTGGCGACACCCCACCCCCATCCCCACCCGCCCTCATATCTAGTCACCCTAGTCACTGTCTCTATCCAGGTCATGGTCAACCAGTGCCAGCTCATGGTCCTCAGCCATCTCCATTAGGGCCTGCATCTCGGGGCTGTCCTCCGTC
>NC_137922.1:38620643-38623143 GCF_963457725.1 Sprattus sprattus | reverse complement strand
TGTGCTGACGACTCCTGCTTGAGTGAAGTTGCTATTCATACACACATACAGGATTGGAATCAACTGTTAGGGGTTGAATGACATTCAATGATGTCAGAACTGGAGATAATCTCAAAAGTTAACCCTGCACCCAAAATGAATGGAAGCCCTGTCTACTGGGCCGGCGTGCATGATGTCTGGTCTAGGACAAAATGATTTCAATGGGCCCTTGCCTCTACTAAAGAAAAACTATGACACGACAGCACGCTTGGGATATACAACGCCATGCTCCCCTGTTACGTCAACTTCACTCTAATTCAAAAACGTTCACACTAGTAGCCTTGCCTATTAACTCTACGTAAAAATGGTCAGTTGTTGACAAACACTTTTAAAATCGAAAGTCAGTGTTATGTTAAACACGATCCGCTGACAATGACACATGTGACTAGATTAACTATGTTATATGCAGTTTTGTGTGTGGGTAAAGAAATTAACATGGAGACTATGTATAACAAGTTAATTTTAAAAATAATATTTATAAAGTGACGTTTGAATCATTAAGTTGGGCAAACAGAAATCGATTTAAACTCTCTAAATTAAGTGCTGTGATTGCAGGGATTAAAGTAGGCCCTTTGTTTACGTTTATATTTTTATTTTATTGTTTGAATTGTGTGTCAAATTTGGGCTGCACCTTAAAGACCATGGGGAATTGTAGGTAGGTCCTACATGTTGTACCAGTAACCAGCTCTCAGAGGAATCCATCAAGCCACTGTTTCCTCAGTGGCTCTATGCTAAGCCAACATCCCACTGACATTAACTTGGCTTAGCTGAAAAGCATGTGGGATCAGACCTGAGCAAGGACTAAAGGGGAGACAGATAAATATGCCCAGAGAGAGAGAGAGAGAGATAAAGTAGTGAGGTGCAGGAGATTAGGAACAGATATCAGTAGGAGATGGGAGTGACAGGGAAGGGAGTGGGGAGAGAGAGGGGGGGGGGGGAGGGAGAGAGAGTAGGATGTAATGGAGAGGTGATAGCAGAAGGGAATGGGAGTGCAGGCCTGGAGATTCCTATGGAGTGAATCAGTTCAGCTCAGAGACTCATTATAATACCACACCCCTGACATGCTCACTGAACTCTCTCCTTGTTTCAACACACAACACACACACACACACACACACACACACACACACACACACACACACACACACACACACACACACACACACACACACACACACACACACACACTCAGATACACACACACACACACACACACACACACACACACACACACACTCAGATACACACACACACACACACACACACACACACACACACACACACACACACACACACACACACACACACACACACACACACACACACACACACACAAAGTTCATGTACACATGCCATGAAACCATTAGAATGTCTTAACTAAACCAGAACTGGTTAATATGACCCCAAAAATGCACCTTACAACCCTTACACAACCACATAATAATGACATATTTATGTGGCTTCCAACAATTGCATATCTGCTATTGAAACTATGAAAGCTTTGAGAAAAGTGGGAAAGATAACACCACATTGTAAAGGCAATGGCCATACACAATGCTGGTATGTCAACAGGGAATTAAATAGTGAATGTGCCAAACCAAGACAGCTGAAGTAACTACGGTGGATCAGCAGGATCACCTCTGGATTGCTGCTGAGGGCGTCTTATGCGGTTGGATTGATCACAGAGCAGGAGTGGAGAGACAGATGGACAGAGAACAGAGATCGGCATGTCGGTTCTCACTGAGTCCGACTCAGCTGACACAGGAGGGGGAGGGGGGTGGGGGGGTGGGGGGGTGCTGATGGAACAGAGGAGAAGAAAATGGAGGGCAGGTGATTGTGCTGCCAGCAGTATCTGAGTGAGACCAAATAGAGAGTGAGGGAGGGGGGCGAAAGAGGGGGCCTGAGAGTGAGACAGAATGATATTGTGAGAGATTACAAGACAGATTGAGATGCAGGGAGAAAAAGAAACACAGAGAACAAACGACACAGGCTGTTAAAAGCAGAGATGTCAAGAGAAGAGACTGAATATATACAGTGGAAAAGGGCAGACGGCGGAGGCGGGGGGGGGGGGGGGGGGGATGGTGAGCTAGACACCTGTTGTGAGCAAATGTGTAGGAGCTGACTTTTATATGGAGGTTAATGGAGATGGTTGAGGGTGAAACAGCCAGAAAGAGAGGAGGGGAGGAAACAGTTAATAGAGTGAAAGAGAGAAAAGAGACAGATGGATAGAGATTGAGGGATGGAGGGAGAGAGGGGGCAGAGAGATGGACCACACCTGTTGAGGGTTGGTGGCACAGTGGGAGTGTAGCGAGGACAGGGGGTCAGCAGCCACTTGATAGGGGAAGATAAACAGTCACTCTCCTGCTGACTACAAAGCCATCCAGCTGTGTGTGTGTGTGTGTGTGTGTGTATGTGTGTGTGTGTGTGTGTGTGTGTGTGTGAGTGTGTGTATATGTATGTG
>NC_137922.1:38608143-38618143 GCF_963457725.1 Sprattus sprattus | reverse complement strand
CCAAATTTGCAAAATATAGAAACACTAATTTTCCACTTAGTCCCTTAGACAATAGACAGCATCTATGATGGACTGGTTGCCGTGGGGCCCTCAGTGAAGACAAACGGCACCATTGACTTACAACGCTTTAAAATGGACTTGCTTTAATCTGGCATACACAAATGTCCTCTCAAAGAGCTTGCGGCACATCCTTACAAGTGCTTTACGACTTTACCCCAAAGGACCTCTGTTCCCCCTGGGCTTCTGCTGCCAGGGTGGCATGCATAAACACCTTTTACATTTTCCACAACAGGAGGAAGAAGCTATAAGCGTCACGCGATGTTCTGTGCGTCTACACTCCATTTTGAGACCACAATTCTAAAATATACAGACTTACGGCTCCCTGTCCGACCATGCCTACAAATTACTTCGCCGGAGATGGCAAACATCTGCGTGGCTCCCTCTAAGCCGTAACTCATAAGTGGGCTCATGTTTTCCATATGAATTCATGAAAGGGAACGGTCCATCCGAACACCGAATAGATGGCGCTGCGTGGGAGAAGTCCCACTGCTCGAGCATTTACTTAACCTATTTATTCAACTTGCAGAGTGCTGACAAACTGAAATCTGCACATTATAAAGCACCCGTTTCAAGCCATTTTACGAACCCTGGATCCTTGGGGCTCTCTTTACAGTGTGTTTAAGGGCCTCGTAGGGTCGGAGTCTCAATCAATCTGTGTAGCGGGCGTTCTGATCCCTGCCCACCTACCCAGACTGTGGGGACTGAGAGAGAGTGTGTGCCTTGCTGGGATGATTTAAAAGCAGCCCTCCAGACTGGCTAGAGCCTGCTGTGGTCTGAGACTGAGCCAGTGGTGTGTAAAGGCGGGCAGTCTCTCTGGCCCTTTGAGACTCAATAGGGGAATCTCAGAAGTGTGTGTGACCACACCCATGAGCCTGTGATCTCCCCAACTTACACCTTCTCCTAACTACCACCTCCCATAAGAGGCATCATGCCCAGTAACCCTAGGACGGCACTTACACCATAGGTTCTCCTAACTACCACCTCCCATAAGAGGCATCATGCCCAGTAACGCTAGGGTGGCACGTGCCAGTTCACCCTCTTGGCAGAACAAATGGTTTCAGCATGGAGCACCTAGTGATTAGCTGCCCTCGTTCAGATAGAAATCCTCCCAGTGGGGAAGACTCAACCCTAACCCTCCCTGGGATGATGAGAGTTTGATTATCCTGAAGGCTTTGCTGCTGTGACTCCCAGCCACACCCTTCAAACAGCAGAGGACCCCATACCCACTCCTCCACCTCCACTTTATCACTTCATCAAGTTTCAACACTTTGCTCTATTTCATTTGCCTGAGCCCAGAGACTACACACCCACACACACACACACATGCACACATACACACACACACACACACACACGTACGCAGTCAGGCAACAAATACATGACCTTGTCTTCGACATCTGTGTTTCCACAGTAATTACTTAACTGTCCAATGAAATGCCCTTACACACACCCATAACATTAAATTGTGCACTTCCCTCACACTGACACGCACCGACACACAAACACACTGACCTGGTAAATCATGACTTTGAAGTTCCTCCTCTTGAGCAGCTCGGCCTCGTTGCTCTCCAGTCTCTTGATCTGGCCGGCCTGCTTCTCCAGGTTGCTGCGCACCGTCTTCACGTTCACGCTCACCTTGCGCACCTTCTCCAGCATCTTGTTGACCGAGTTGGCCGTGTTGGTGTGGCTCTTGGACAGCTTGGTGAGCTCGCCCTGGATGCCCGAGACCGAGCGCTCCATGTCCACCTGCCTGGTCTCCAGCCCCGCCTGGGTCTGCTGGATCTGATCCACTGCCCCGATGATCTTGTCCAACAGGGCCAGGACCATCACGCCGTTCACCTGCCCGTCGCCCTTCTCCCCCTCGTTGTCCTTCTCGTTGTCCTTGGTCGAGTCAGCGAGGGCGCCCACGATGGAGGCGGCTATGTCCTCCTCGTCGTCGGAGGGGGGCAGGTTGACCTCGTCGTCCGAGATCTCAGTGAGAGACTTGTGGTGCTGCTCGGGCAGCCCCAGCTGCAGGCTGGAATCCTCTATCAGCTCCATGGCAATCTCAGTGGATAGGAGTCAGAGCACCACGCGCACAAGTTCAGAGAGAAAAAGGGGAAAGGAACGGTAGTAGAAAAAAAACAAGACACAAACTTTTCAAGACTTTCTGGTCCACTTCACTTTTGCCCCCCCTTACACTTCCTCGGTCCAAACTCAGCTTCACCTCACTGCTCTACCTCTGTCTATCCCTGCTCTCTTCTCGCTCCCTCTGTCAGACACACCAGCCACACACGCGCGCACTCTCTCTCCCTCTCTCTCGTTCTCTCTCGCTCCCTCTCTCTGCGTGTTTCACCCTGGACGCTGGCCAGTGGAGTGGATGCAGATAAATCTGAGAGCTCTGTGTTGCATGAGCACTGGGACTGAAATGCCACACTTCCCTGCCAAACCCTCCTGTCAAATCATCAGCTCTGCCTGCCTTTTCTTTTTTTCCACCTCTTTTCCCTTTTCCAGACCCCCCCCCCCCCCCTCCCTCCCTCCCTCCCTCCCTCTCTCCTTCCCTCTCTCCCTCCCTCCTCCCGCCCCTTCTACACCGCTCCGCTCTGAGTTTCCCCCCTCCCCTCCTGATGTGAGAGCAAGTGTGTGAATGTGTGTGTGTGTGTGTGTGTGTGTGTGTTACTCCACCCAGTGGTGTGGCAGGGGGCAGTGCAATGGCCCTGCCTTGTCTCAGGATGGTTGGAATAGTTGGAGCAGAACTGCAACTCTGAGAGTGAGAGATGGAGAGAAAGAGAGAGATAGAGAGAGAGAGAGAGACAGAGACAGAAACAGAGAGAGAGAGAGAGAGAGAGAGAGAGGCTCACATGCAGGCACAGGCACAGACAGCAGTGGAATGTGTAGCTGGAGCTCCAGGGCTCTCTCACTCTTTTATTTTTTATTTTAATAAATCCCACAGGGTTTTCCTCTCTCCACTTTTTCCATAGAGTCCTCGGAGTCAGTCCCGGCACACAAGGGTTGAGAAATGTCAACTCGCGATGTTGACAGTAAAGGATGGGACTGGGTGTTGCCATGGTGATGTGTGTGCTTGTTTGGGTCTGGAGGTTAAGAATGCACAGAGATGATGACCATGTAGCTTGTAATCTAACATATTGGTTAACCAATTCCAGTATGCTACGTTCGGTGGTGAAACTGCTGGAAGTGTTGTGATGAAGTGCCGTAAATCACTGGGGTGCAGGAGGGATCCAAAAGTTCATCATGTGGTAATGATTCTCTGTCAGATGTTGTCTACTGTGCACACCTTTTTTCTATAGAAAAGTGCTAAACTTTTATGAAAGCTACCAAAGTCAGCAAGATGTAGCTGACTCTGTAACTAATTTACATGCGATTAAAATATGCCACCCATGACATTTCAAAACTGCTTAGTCCTCCTGAGTGGCATTATTTTCTAACAGTATCATTTTAGTACACCAAGAGCATAGGGCATGACTGATAGGCCACAGGCCTAACTTTGGCAGGTTTTGCTTTCCTTCACACATTTACAAACTACTCAGCAGAAGACGAACAGGCTTTCTACGTCATTCGGAAATGTCAATAATAGGTGATACCTGCAGTCCGGCATACCAAAAGTCGACCTCTGTTCCGTCTAATTTGGCTTTTATGGAGGTTTTAGGGCTCCCCTTGTGGTTAATTTTAACATAAAGTAATTACAGAGTCAGTGTCACATTCTCCGCGGTCATGTTCAGCCACTTGCCTTCAGCCACTGCAAGCGAGTAATTCAGTGTCGTAACAGGTCAACAAGGCCTACCGTTGGAAAGTCCACCAGTCCAAATGTTGGCGACACCATCACCGCCCCACAGCTTTTTGCGGAGTAGGCCAAGCCTGTGTTGCACAATTCTGCTGAAGTCAGAATACATTGTCTAGGATAGAGGTCTCACAGAAGGTCTTTGAGTCTCATAGAAGGCCTATGAATTGATGCATGGAAAAGCAAAAGGTGTCAGGTGTTATGTAAACACATTTAAGGATAACAGTTTACCTTAAAACAAAACACCAACAAGAAAAGTATTTTTCTGTAGTCTATGGTACACCTATAGGTGTTTGTATAGGCTACATCCTCAGCCTTAAATACACACAGCACTCAGTTATTCTCTGTTTCCTCTGAGCATATCTGACATGGGCTAACTGTTTTACCTCGGGGTTGATCATGCTTGAATCACACGCTGCCAGCTGAAGGAGACAAGAATGTCACATGACCTGCGGACCCTCCAGTGACGTCACGTGTATGCTGCTGTGAAGAGAGAAGCAGGGAGCTGAGCATATTGAGATTCAACGAAGGTAAGGAAATTAATCTGTCTGCTATTTATAACAATTTGTTCAAATTGAAATAGTTTTAGAGTGTAATGCATGTTAAGATCAGCAATTAAGATTTAAGATTTAATTAACAATTGAAACGCAGAGTGGTGAATCCGATTCGTCTGTGATGCTGCTGTCCGCCCTGAGATGGAAGGATGCTTGCTGCATCCGCTGATGTTTATGCTGGGCAAATGAATGAAAACGGTTGTGAAAGTCTATCCTCTCTCACAGCTAAATGTGACGAACCTGACAAATATTTTGATACGAACAAAACATTTAGACATCCGTTTTTAGAAAACTGGGTTGAGGTGAATCGTTGTCACGTATATTTTTATATTTCTCATTGTAATAAATGTATGCATATTTTACGTAAGCTACTACGATATGTGTATGTGTTTATCGATAGGCTATTACCTATCCACGGTGAATAATGATGTGTACCTTGGAGACAACATGCATTGATGTGTTATTACTAAATAATACGATAAAAAGCTAGTCTTTAGTCTGACATGTCAAATACACAATTGGATGTTTTTCGCGTTGTAACTATGTGAAAGCGGCTTATGACGATGGTGAAGTGAAATAATGGCGTCCTTGAGTCGTGAAGGGCAGTGCAGTAGTCGTGATGCTGAGGCTGAGAGCGCTCACCCTCCCGCACGCACTTCCGTCGACACATTAAGGATTGCCTGCTGTAGGTGGCTGTATTCTGCGCATGTGCAAACCATCCTATGAAAAACATCACAGGGGAATCGATTTACCAATAAATGCAATCTGATATTGTAAAATTATTACCAGCGTCTTCCTCAATCACATTATATGATCACAAATGTCGTTTTTGGTTAAGAATTCCTTTTTGCAAATGTATGCTATTTCCTGGAAAGATCAGTTTGTTTTGTGTTTTACTACTGCACAATTATAAATTATGATACATGTGAAATATGTATGTGTATTGTGCAGGTGTTAAATACGGTCTATTCCAGATTGATAGATTTATTTTCATACAGAATTACGATGAAATGAATGGCTTAATCATGCATTTTTGTCTCTTGTTTCTTCACTTTTGAAGTTTTGAGCTAGTTGAGTGGGCTCTTGGTTAGGCATCATGGGGGAGCTGTTCAGGAGCGAGGAGATGACCCTCGCCCAGCTCTTCCTGCAGTCTGAGGCGGCCTACTGCTGCGTCAGTGAACTGGGAGAACTGGGAATGGTCCAGTTCCGCGATGTGAGTTTCTCTCAAATTCACTTCACCCTCCATCTCAAATTATACTGTGCTTTGATGGACTAGAATGATCAACATTACATTACATAACATAGTCAGTATATCATGCTTGCAAAACATTTACATAAGCATTTGTCTGTCCGGTCTGTGTAGTTGAACCCGGACGTGAACGTATTCCAGAGGAAGTTTGTGAATGAGGTTCGCCGTTGCGAGGAGATGGACAGAAAACTAAGTAAGAGCAGGATGGATCGGATGGATGGTCCAACTGATGGATGTGATGAATCCATTTTGGTTTCAACTTATGTTTTCAATAACTTGCTCAATGTTCTTTCCCAGGGTTTGTGGAAAAAGAGATTAAAAAAGCCAGCATTCCAATGGTGGACACAGGGGAGAATCCTGAAGTGCCATTCCCAAGAGACATGATTGACCTTGAGGTATCAGCACTAAGATTTGAACTAATGAATTGCATGTAATCTAATTTAATTACATTTTTAACATATGTTTACCTTGGGTATATTTTAGGACATAAAATGTCCTGGTCAGTCAAACCCAGAGGAGTACGATGTATTCTTAAATCTGTGTTCCAGTAAAGACATAACGTCTGTCTGTCTGTCTGTCTGTCTGTCTGTCTGTCTGTCTGTCTGTCTGTCTGTCTGTCTGTCTGTCTGTCTAGGCCACCTTTGAGAAGCTGGAGAATGAGCTGAAGGAGATAAACACTAATCAGGAGGCCTTGAAGAAGAACTTTCTGGAACTGACGGAGCTGAAGCACATCCTCAGGCGCACGCAGCAGTTTTTTGATGAGGTCAGGTCTTCCTTTTCAGCACAGCGGCTGATAATGCACGGAGACAACCTGAGAGCAGAGCAAAATAATGGAATTAACCATGAAACACTATCTAACTACGAGCCCTGTCCACCGGTAATGGGTCCAGCTGCAACACTGAACCACCTTGTAAAAAAGGATAGGTTCCCGGGCGGGCTTTAGTTCGGCCTTTATTTTGCTGCTGTTTTATCTATTTGTTCTCATGGCTTTCACTGCTGGCTTTATGGTGTGTGTTTTTGAAGTGGATATAGCAGTATCATACTTGATACATTACTGACATTGCAGGCTCAGTAGTAGTAGTAATAATAATAATGGATTTAATGCATGATGGCTTTCGTAATGGTGTGTTATTAGAAGGACAGAAAGACAGGTTGTGTGTGTTTGTCAGTGTATGTGCACACAGTATATATATTTGTGTGTGTGTGTGTGTGTGTGTGTGTGTGTGTGTGTGTGTGTGTGTGTGTGTGTGTGTGTTTGTGTATTAAAGGTGTATTTTATGTGGGAGGGAGAATGTAGGATATGTGATACAGGGAACTGTAGGATAGATAGGCATGCGGCATCCTTGCAGTCTCATGATCCCGACATTATTACTTTACATCCAGCCATCACTCACCACCACTACAACCACCACATACGCCATCACATCCTGTCTCCCCTTGAAATATCTCTATCCCCCCCTCACCCTTATGCATTCATCCCCCTGTTTCGTTCTTGTTTCAGCTTCAAGCTTGTGGGGGTCGTGCTCCTAAATCATGCTTGCTAAATAAGTCTCTTGAAATGGCATTAAATCTCAGATTGTGTCAGGCTGTGCTGCAGCTGCCAAGTGACAGAATTCACTGCTGGCTGCCTTGTCACACCCCACAGACACAAGCAATTTAGACAAGATGTTCATTATTTCTGCCCTAAGTTATAGTAGTTTTAAATAGCTCTACCTTTACTACTAAGCTGCTGACCCTCCAGCTTATAGACATTTGACTCACAGTTGGAGATAAATGATGCACTTTTGTATCACTTTATCCTCAGGAATGATCATCACTCTCTCCCAACAGTCTTTCATTGTATTTTTGTAGTGGCCTCTCTTTGTCTCGCACTCTATACTCTCCTCTCTCTCTCTCTCTGACACACGCACTCACACACAGACACTCACACTCACACACACACAAACACACACACACACACACACATACACACACACACACACACACACACACAGACACACACACACAACACACACACACACACACACACACACACACACACACACACACACACACACACACACACACACACACACACACACACGCACAAACAGAGAGTTGTCCACTCCCTGTTGTCCCTCCCTGTCCCTGCCGCATGCCTGTAATGGGGGGGTGATTAGGCATTTGGTTGGTTTGTAAATTCAGGCTCAATATCATCATCATCACCACCAGCAGATGGAGGATCCTAACCTGATGGAGGAGTCCTCTTCTCTGCTGGACCCAAGTGAAGCAGGGCGTGGCGCCCCCCTCAGACTGGGGTAAGGACTGCACCAGTCAAACCTTATGTTGTGCATGCATAGTGTCGATCTATACTGCCACATCAACAACGCAATGCAGATTTTCAGGATAGCAATTGGGAATTAACAGGATAATACTAGCCTGCAATTATTAAATTGTATGTATCTACATCAAGCTAAAGCACACTCCAACAGCCACCCTTATTATATTATGTTATATGACAATAACACCTCATACTTTAAAATGGGCGTTACTACATTTTTGGCCGAGGCAAGTCAAGCCTGTTGTGTTATACCTTGCGTGCAGGGCTTCCCCATGAACATACATTATCCATGCCGTGTCTAGTTGTAGACTTTAAGGGTGCAAACCTATAAATAATTATCATAAGGCTTCATCTTGCTAAGCTTGGCAAAGGCTCCAAGGCACTCATCTTTCCCCCGCTCCGCTGAGGCAAGTGGCCTCTGATAATCATATGGGTCATATGGGTCATATGGATCATATGGGTCAATTGGGTCAGATGGGTCATTTTTACTGTATACAACTCCACTGTCTTTATGTGAGCTGTTTAAACATTCTATTGATTATCGCCTAAGCTGAGTGCAGGCTTTGATCTGTGCCTCTTCCCTGTTGACTGATCAATTGTGTAGGTTCGTTGCTGGGGTGATAAACCGTGAGAGGATTCCAACCTTTGAGAGGATGCTGTGGAGAGTGTGTCGCGGAAATGTCTTTTTGAGACAGGCAGATATTGAGGATCCCCTTGAGGACCCAGCAACGGTTAGAACTGAATACCAGAATTGTATTTCTGCTTTAAACTACTGGTAGCGAGACCAATATTTTTTTTTAAACGGTACTCTTTTGTCTTCTCCCTTTAGGGAGACCAAGTCCACAAGTCTGTCTTCATCATCTTTTTCCAAGGAGACCAGCTGAAAAACAGGGTGAAGAAGATCTGCGAGGGGTGTGTTTCGTCCTGATTTTAAGCATACACACATTTTCAGTAATTACAAACCTGGGAAAGCATTCAAATCTCTTTGGCTTGGGGTGACTGGCATCATTCATGGTAGACCACAAAAAACAGATGCAATACCAGCCTTCAAAGCCAGTCTGGTTAATGATTTAAAGCCCTAATTAAGCTTTGATCTTGTAAATACTGTCATGCTAAATAGAAAACTATTGTCTGTTTTTATCAAACAGTTTCAGGGCATCACTGTATCCTTGTCCAGAGACTCCACAGGAAAGGAAGGAGATGGCCGCAGGGGTCGCCACCCGTATTGATGACCTCCAAATGGTACTGTCACTTCTCTGATGCACATAAGCTAGAACAGTGTGAAAGCACACATCTGCTGTAGATGTTGAGTCCCAAACTGTGTTGTGCTTCTATAGTTGGTTTTACTGGTTACTTATGTTATATATAAAGTTATGCTAGGTTTTACTGGTCATTCCATTGTAAACTCCAGCCATCAAAATAGCTCACCGTCACAGATTAGGAAAACAAACTCAAAAAGCCTATTGTAAATACAGAGTAACTCATGGCACTCTGCTCATTTGGAGTATAAACAGTGCTTGTCCAGCCAGCTTGTAATAGTAGCTATTACTAATCTCGGCAGCCCATTTCTGTCTTTTAGCCAGGCATCCTGGTGCCTCTCTACTCTCTTGCAAACGTCCAGGGAACCAATACCTCAAGACACACTGGGCATATGTTCCTTGCCAAAGTAACATTCCCAGACTCTGTCCACTCTTAAATGTTGGATCGTTTTCAATGGACCTTTTGTGTTGGGGTGTGTCAGCGTTGAATGCAAAATAATGACTCATTTCAATGTCAGACATAAAATTGAACCTGTCACGGAAACAAGATTGCATGGGATGTTTGTGCTCTGCTGTTTGCCAGGCAGACAATTGATGCTATTACATTCCTAAGATATTGGTGACATGTGAGACTAGATGAATTACGTCCTCTTAAAACATTCACATCAGACAAAATTAAAGAGGTAGAGTGTGGGTTGAGTGCCTCCACAAATCGCACATGTTACCTTTGCTCACCCCTGTGCAACACGTACTAGTGCGAGACACTAGTGATAGTGAGAG